>NW_022589724.1:18443072-18445379 GCF_004348235.1 Phoca vitulina | reverse complement strand
CATTCATCTGTTGATGGACATCTTGGCTCTTTCCACAGTTTGGCTATTGTGGACATTGCTGCTATAAACATTGGGGTGCACGTAGCCTTTCGGGTCCCTACTTTTGTATCTTTGGGGTAAATACCCAGTAGTGCAATTGCTGGATCATATGGTAGCTCTATTTTCAACTTTTTGAGGAACCTCCATACTGTTTTCCAGAGTGGCTGCACCAGCTTGCATTCCCACCAACAGTGTAGGAGAGTTCCCCTTTCTCCGCATCCCCGCCAACATCTGTCATTTCCTGACTTGTTAATTTTAAAATTGTGGGCCATTTCTTCTCAGAGTTTATTTGCAGTGGGGAGTCAGATAAATATACTATCCATTATTTAGTTATATTTCTAACAAGTGTTATGAAGAAAAAGATTGAATTGTAATAGGAGCTGATCTGTCCAGGGGAAGGGCATGGGTCATCAATGAGCTTGGGCTTCAACTCTTGGGCTTTGAGTCTTTAAATACTTTGAAAGCCACTAGATTAAAAACAAAACAAAACAAAACAAAACAAAACAAAACAAAACAAAACGAACCAACTCCACATTTAATGAGACATCCTGAATTACTTTCAATGATATCTAAGCCTTTCTGAATCTTCATTTTAGTTTCCATCTTAAATTATCTCAATTTGGGGGGAAATAACTCTGCAAGATATTTCCCCCCCTATCCTTATCATATTACTTCCAAGGTAGTTTATGTCATTCACAACAGTCTGCACATCATCCCCACTTCTGACCACAGAGTATTCACTGTCTGAAATTCTATTCCATCCCTTTTGTTGACAACATTTGATTACTTTTTCATGACCCATTCTTGCAAAAATCTCTTTACTCCACCTATCCATGTCATTCTCATTTCTCAGAACTCCTGTTGTTCTTACTATCCAAACTACTCATTTACCTATTTTTATATACTTCCTTGAGTTGCTGGTTATTTTTTTCTTTTCTTTTTCATAGATGCCCCATCTCCCAAACACGAGAGTGGTGTCTTAACATTTGATGACTTTCAAAGCTCCTGGCATCGGATTGGCTTCATAGCTCTTTCGTCTCATCTTATCAAACCCCATCTCGTGGCATCCCATCTCATTCCATTTCTTTCTAATCAATGACTACTGACTAATTACTGGGCACTGTGCTGGATTGTTTCACCTTAACTTTAAGGAACTTAAATTTTGAAGTAAAGGTGGGGAGTTGGTATAGAGGCAGGAAGAGAGCAATGAGAGAAGACTATATGCAAGGGAAAAAACACCTTTTGAAAAAAAAACTTTTTACTGGATATTAAAAAAATTAGAGAAATATGGTGGGAGGAGGGTTTGCATAGAAGCTGGGATACCCTCCAGCTTTCTGAGAGACTTCAGAGGGATGTGGGATGTAAAGGAGGACATTCTAGACAGGGAAACCAGAGTGGGCAGAGATACCGAGGCTTATCTAGGAAACAGTGCATAGGGGACAAAAATGTGGGTTGTGGGTTAAAGATTTGGGACTTTACCAGAAAATGATATTTTAATTTTTCATGAAGTTATGTAAGGTATCTATGAGAATTCTTTTTAAAAGTATTTGTGTCCAATTCAATGATAAGTATAGTTTGAATCATTTATGTAACCATCTTATAACCAAGCACCACCACTCTATTTCAATGCCTGTATCTTACTGTCCCATTTGTGCAAAGTTAGGGGTAAATGATGATATGACATGGTGTAGAAAAACAGAACTTTGGATATTTTGAAAAGAGAAACAAGGCAAGGTAAAATTGAGTTATCCCATTGTGCAAGGTAGTACCATCATATTGAATTAAAAAGGTTTGCTCAGAATGATGGTCACATTTTCAAAGGCTATATAATCAGAACTTCTCTTTATATGTATCATCATTTCATTAAAAGTAATATAGTAAGTGTGAAATACGATTTTCTTCCTTAAGCTTGATTAATTGTATAAATATTCTGTGGGAAACCTATTACCTTGATTTGATCAATCAATATGACTGGGTATTGAAAATAATACTAGGATTAAAAAGGAAAAAAAAAAGTCTAACAATAATGACAAAGATTCAAATGATGGTCTACTCTATCAAAATTTAAAAAATAAAATTTGTTTGGATAAAGTAGAAGTTATCAGACAAACACATCCTTCTACTGATAAATCATATATATATATATATATATATATATATATATATATATATATAAAGAGTTATTTATTGTAGAGAGAGAGAGAGAGAGAGTGTACTGGGGGAGGGGCAGAGGAAAGTCTTAAGCAGACTCTGAGCATACAGCCTCAC
>NW_022589724.1:18302077-18443062 GCF_004348235.1 Phoca vitulina | reverse complement strand
ATCTCACAACCCTGATATCACGACCTCAGTCAAAACCAAGACTCAAACGCTTAAACAACTGCACCACCCAGGCGCCCCGAGGTAAACAGATACAATTTCAGAGAAACAATGATCATATTTGACATTTGTTTTTCTTTTTGGTTTCACTATGTTGTATTTGATTTGGTGGTAAAACCGCAAAAGTACTATTATTTTAAGAAGTATATGTCTAGACTTATGCCTGAGTTCCATTATGATAAAAATAATTGAAACCTTCATTGGTAGTCCACAAAAATATTCTTTACTCTCTAAATAAGAACTAGATATTACCTTAATTTATGGTTGAGAAGAGGGCAAAATAAGATCTGTGCTTTAAAATACATATTTCAGCCAATACAGAGAATGGATTGAAGGGGAGCAGGGAGACCAGAGAGAAGTAATTATATTGTCTGGGCCAGAAAATATAGGGCCTGAATCAAGACAGTCGTGGTTGGAATGGAGAAGTAGACAGATTCTAGGAGACAATTTGGTGCAATAATAAACTCTTGTTACTACTAATGATGATGATCATTTAGCAGCAGAGAAGTTGCACCTCTGTGCCAAATGCTTGCAGGGTCTCTAGAATTCAGGCCAGAAATTAGTAAAGGGGCAGTTTGTCAAGCTTATTGCCTTGTAATAGTTATCCTCAATGGGTATTTGTTGATTTGGTTTGATTACTTTGTGTGGAATACAAACCAATTAAACCCAAGCCATATCTTCACAGAGAGGCAGATCTATGTAGACAACACAACAAGGGAAATTTTCAAAATATCTCTACCTCATCCTCATAATCCAGGACAAGAAGCCTGATTCAGAAGACAGTGGTCAGGAGGGCAGTAGAGAAGACTGGTGAGTGATGGAAAGATAATCAGCCAGAATTTTATTTCTCCAAGTACTGTAGGTCTTGAGATCTATAGTGTGAGAGAAATCACCAAAGGGAAAGGTTGTTCCCTCTTCACAAATATGAATAAGTAAATGGCAATTCCTGTTCATTAAAATTCTATGGAGATAAAGAATGAAAATTTGTAGATAATTAGCCGATTTCTCTATTTGCAGAACTCGGCTGAGCATAAATAAAGAATGGGCTTGCTATCAATGCATGTGGTCATCATCTACAAATGGAAAAATCTGCTCATCACCATTAAAGAGGATTTTTCATGTCATTTGCTTTGAAGCATTAACAAAAGGAAATATACAATTAGAAGGAAGGATACTGCTTCTCTATTCACTGGCACTGACTTCACCTCAGACACAGCATAATCAGAAAAGATACTATTGTCTCCAATTTTGAAAACAGAGTAGCAAGAGTACAGAGACCCCACCTTGATAACTTCTCAACATCATGTCTTTATTAGTAGGTCCCAGGATGACCCCCAAATGAAAAGGTGGTGCCTAAAATCAATCTTAATCTAATCTCAAATTTGTAAAATACAATGCACTTTTCCAGTCATACCATACTTACGTCATGTATCATAATTAAATCTTCACAAGCAAAGGGGAGCCTTTGCTAATTCTGTTAGAGTCCACACTCTTAAAGTCTTGTTTTTATTCTTCCTCTAGCCATGAATGACTCACAAATCTATACGGGGCTCCTCCTTAGTCTTCAACCTTGGCCACATCAAAATGATGTATTTTATCTGAAGCCACCTCTGATATATATATGTCTGTTGGAGTCAAACATTGCTTTCTCTGCCCTCTCAAAATTCACAAGTTATTACAGACTCTTTCTAATTTATTGTTATTTTTATTAATCTTGGCTGATAAGAAAGTGAAGGTAGTGACTGTACCTTGTCATTTTTCTTGGACTCTTCCAGGGCACTGAGCAAAGCCAGGCTCCAAAAACTCAACAAGTTTTCCAGCTAACAGAGATATTCTGTATATGTTTTGCTTCATTTGATTCTTTCAGAAAATCTGTGGCACACCAGGTCAGCTATGATTTACTCTAATGTAATAAGATACAGAAGTCTCAAAGTAGTGTTACAAAGACCCCAAATCACATCGTTTATAAGTGATATGGTAAAAACCCATCAAGTTTATCTGATGTCAAGCTACCAGTACTCTCTCCTTTACACCCTTTGGGCAAACTTGGAAACATGAATATCAATGACATCACAGGTTTGGGCCTTGGTTTATATTTTCTCAAGTCTTTTCCAGTTCCATTACTCAGAAAGTTCAAGAGGTCTTGTTGTTATTGCTGTTTTATAATAGAACACATTTCATCTTTGTATGCTTGCAACACTTTCATTTTCTTGAAGAGGTGGTGTGTATTTAAAAAAAAAAATAAGACAATTTTATTGTAAAATTAAGATGGATCAGTTAAGATAAGTAAAGACCTCTCAAGTGCTTATAGAATCAGGTCTGAGAATCACGATCCTAATATCCATTGTATTACATAGGATAAGACAGAAGTGAAGATATTCCAAAAGACAGTGGTTGAAATGAGTTATCATTTCTTTCTCAAAGAAAGTTCAGAGATCAACAGAACATGCCATAGTAGCCTTCCAAATTCCAACTTACAATTCCAAATGTTGTGGTAGTTATTGCCACTGAGCCTGTACTGGACATGTGGTGATGTGTAAGTCCTCATCTATACAAGGGAGAATACCCCCATCATAAAGATGCTTTGAGAATCAACTGGGATAACATTGGTAAAATACTTTTTTGGTGTCTGACACATAGTGGGCACTTGATAAAGCTTATTGTTTAGTCTCAGTGTTTTTATTTGTTATAGTAATGATGGTGGTCATATCTTCCTCTTTTCCCTATTTATTTTTATACCTCTCACTTCGTAAGACCCAATTAGATAATATACTTTCTTGGATAAGGGTTTTAACATCAAAGACAGAGTTAGGCATTCAACCAAGTGTTCAAGAAATTCTTAGTCAACTTTTACCTGAGATTCCCACCAGCAATAATTTCCACCCCTCCACCTCATAATAAGGCCCTACCCAATATGTCCAGAGCCTTAGTAATTATGATACCCAGTGGGTTAGATTCTGCCACTTTTACTAGAATCATTCTTATACCAGCTCTTTAATCAGTGTAAAAAAAAAAAAATCAATGTCAGGTGCAAGGTATGGAGAAAGTCAATTATACCTTCTTCAATTACATACTGTTCACTCCTCCAATGTATAAGTTCTTAATGCTAAGTTCTTCTTCCTTCCCTATATAAACCTATCACCAAAAAACTTTTTTTTAAGTTTAAATTAACTTGGGTGTCTTTTGTTTCATAGTTTTATCTATTCTTCCTAAGAATGCAAATTCTGACCTGTATCCATACCGTTTTCTCTAGATTTCTCCTTTATTCCCTTCTAGTTAAGACTAGATTAAAACATAATGATATGCTTTCTTAGAATGAGCCACTTCTCTATTCTTTTTCTTCAAAACAGCTGTCAATAACTGCAGTGTCATGGAATCTTGAGCAAAATTTAGGTTAAGGGAAAGAGGATTAGAATCTTACTCTAGTATTTGGAGTCTGAGAATTTCCAGGGACACTATAAGTGATTTCTTTTGAGAACTATTCATTTTTTTTTTTTTTTTTTGGCCAACAGACACATGAAAAAGTGCTCAACATTGCTCGGCATCAGGGAAATCCAAATCAAAACCTCAATGAGAGTCAGAATGGCTAAAATTAACAAGTCAGGAAATGACAGACGTTGGCAGGGATGCGGAGAAAGGGGAACCCTCCTACATTATTGGTGGGAATGGAAGCTGGTGCAGCACTCTGGAAAACAGTATGGAGGTTCCTCAAAAAGTTGAAAATAGAGCTACCATACGATCCAGCAATTGCACTACTGGGTATTTACCCCAAAGATACAAATGTAGGGATCTGAAGGGGTATGTGCACCCCGATGTTCATAGCAGCAATGTCCACAATAGCCAAACTATGGAAAGAGCCAAGATGTCCATCGACAGATGAATGGATAAAGAAGATGTGGTATATATATATATATATATATATATATATATATAATGGAATATTATACAGCCATCAAAAGGAATAAAATCTTGCCATTTGCAACGACGTGGATGGAACTGGAGGGTATTATGCTGAGAACTATCCATTTTTAAATATTCATTTCTTCTGAGCCACTTTCCCTGTGCCATATGTCAGGTGTCATTTACCTCAGACTATGAGATAGATAACAGTTTGCCATGTGATACTTAAAGTGGTTTTGTTCCATGAACCCCGTATGTCAAAAGAAGGCATCTTCTTGGTTAATTTTTATCTCTCATAATCTATAGGAAAACAACTGATAAATATTAAGTGTCTAATAAAAGTCTCATAATGAAAGTGTTAAATGGCAGACAAGGGAATCAATAAACTATAGGCCCCCCCTGGTTCTCTAGCAGTGGTATGGGCAATCTCATGATCTAATGATGTCCCATGAAGAGGTTTTCAAGTTGAGATTAGAGAACCATTCTAAGAAAAAAAAAAACCCCATATGATCTCATTATATCTGCCATTCTAAATTATTCATGGGCTAAAAAAGTACTTTCAGTGAGCTGTGAACTGTGAACTGAAATAAAAAATCATGTCCATCCAATACTTCAAGGTGAATGATGAACAATTCCGTATTTTTCCAAGGTTTACTTATGAATTACATTCTAAGAAAACAATGATGGTCACCAACACTTGATCTTAATAAATTAAAAGTACCTTGCTAAAACTGAGTGACCCCCTCTTTATTTTCTATGCCTGACCTTCCAGTCAGTTTTCCTAGAGTTGGCTTTCCTTAGAAAAGGAATGAAAAAATCTGACCAAACATAAGTAGACCATAATCAAGTATAACTTGATTCAAAGTATCAAGAGATACTTTCTCTATCATTAGACATTCAGCTTCCTCGAAGCAGTCACAGATCTATTTCTTGCTGCTTCCTTGGAGTTAGAAGAGTGTTCAGCACATAGTAGATGTTCAATAAATATTTATGAAATAAACTAATACATACAAATAGAGTCATAAAAAGAGATACAGGTACCTATTTAAATATATTTTAAAAATCTGTATATTATTACATAATTTTCACAGTCAAAAATTATTCCAATCCTCACAACAAACTTACATAGTTACAAGAGGCAGCTAATGTTATGATTATGTACATTTGCAGATGATGAAAATGAGGGCTGAAAATATTTCCCTGAGATTAAGAATCTATTTACTAGCAGAACTGAGACTCCAACTCAGATTTCCCTAGTCTTCTTCTGGTGACTCTTTTCACTAGCTTCCTCCCACCTCTCAGATTTGGTCATTTGAAGTGGAACCCAGGATGGCTTCCTGGATCAGTTTGACCACACTTTGCTCTCTCTGGTCCCTTCCAGAGACATCCTGAGCCACCCTGAGCTTTCTCCAACCAGAGCATCCTTAAGTGCTGAAAAACACAGCACTGCTGAGCCTACTCATCAGCCAGTTGGCACTTTTTCAAATGAGCCACTGAATGGCAAATGCACAGATAACACTGGGATAAAATGAGCTCCTCTTATTGATTTTCCAAACCAATATGGCACGGGTGCTCCCTCTTTGTGCCATCTCCTCCCTCTGCCTGGACGCATTCTCCACCCGTTCATCATTTTAATTAGACATTACACCTGGCACAAATGCTGAGTTGATTAACCTTAAAGGAGCTGAATAGGTTCTGTGATCGTTAGCACGGGGCCCCTGACATATTATAACTCATGTTAACATGTGCTGTTGCACAAACTCACAGCTTCTTCAGCCCACTTTCCAAAGCTGCCGTGTGGGGTAACAGCATCTACAGAGAGCGCTTCACGAAGTGTGCTCCCATAATAACACCATGAAAAGCAAGATTTAAAAGATGGATTGGTGTGGACTCTGCAGATACCACTTTTTAATGTTTATATAAATGCACCTTCTGTGTCAAGGGGGGGATTGAAGGGATGGTCCTTTGTGTTGGAGTACTGAAAAGGAAGGAATACTGCTTTTGGAGGTGGAAAACATGGGGCTTCATCCTGTGCTGACTGTGATCTATGAATAGTCTCTTAATTTCTCCGGGTCTCAAACTCACATGGAAAATGGGACATTGAAAAGAACATGAAAGTTTCCCTGCACCGTCTATAACTGGGGCCCATCAGCATACCTCTCATCTAGGGTGGGGATCCTAGAGACAGTATATAGAGAACACTAGCCAATCCTTATTCTTTAATCCGGTTAAGTGGGTTTTGCCTTAAATAATTGATCCTTGCTGGTAAGACAGTATGCCATAAAGATGTCAGGAGCCCCCTTTCTTCTCCCTGACAAACCACACACATCAGCCCTTTAACATCCTGTCCTGACTTAAAGCCCTCACCTCTCCAAAACTAAAGCATCTCCCTAATAGAAGTCCTACCTGAACCTCACCTCCTGTTATATTAGGATGGAAAGGTAGACAAGAAATAAGTCCACGAGGAGGAAGAAGGGAATTTTTAAAGATCCTTTCATGCTCTCAAGAAAGCTACCTCCTTTTAGTCTAAGAAAAGGATCACTTTTCTCGGGCAGGTGTGGGGTTCAAGTTATAGATCCATTCCTCTGGTTTGCTCTGAGGATCAAAATAACTGGCAAGTTAGATTGAGTTTCAGGATAATAAGGGCTGTTTTTAACCGATTTATTGGTATCTCTAATGCCAAGAGCAATGTCACATACACAATAGACACAAAATATGCATTGATTGAATTGCTTAAAATAGTTGGGATTTCAAGCACAAGCAAAGACTGATGAAAAATATATTCATGTCTGAATATTTTTATTTCTCAAATAGCATTATTTTGGTGGCAAACTATTCTAATTTACCTTTGGCCAAGTATTCTACTTATAATTATTTTTGGATAGGGGAAGGAACTCCTATCTGTGAAAGGCAATCTATCTCACTTGTTAGGCCTGTGCGCTGGTATTAAATCTGGGTTTTCTTAGCTGTGTGACTTTGGTCAGGTTACTTGTCTTCTCTGAACCTTATTTTCTTCCTTGTTAAGTTTTTGTGAGAATTAATTGAGCTAATATGTGTAAAGCCCTTGGCATAGAATCTTACACAGTCAAAACTAAGTAAATAGCACTTCATTTTAACATTAAAGTGAGAAAGAGAAAAAAATGAAGTAAAGAGAATTCTGTGAGTCACTGTCCATCAATGACATAAATAAGCAGAGGGTAGGAAAAAGTTAAGTTTCCTTGCTTTGTCTTAAAATATAGGGAGAAATCAGTCTCTTTGGAAGCTCCTGGAAATGAGAATTTGTGCTCTGACACAATGATCTTATTTCGTATATTCTTGTCTGAGAATCAAAGGCAGGGCCCAGAAGATAGGCCTATGAGCACCTCTTTTTATCTGTCGAAACTTAAGGACTTCAAAGATGGCCCACTTAAACAAAATCCCTGACCTCTAATCCTTGTCCATTTCTGTAGAAAGGTCAACCTCTCTCTGGCTTATGGCTCGTGGCAAGCGGAGAAACATCCAGCCTTGCAGAGAAGCTTCACAGATTGGTGCCTGCACTATGCTCAGTTAATAGGCTTCATCTTAGAGAAGTAAAGAAACCGGGATCACTCAAAGAGCTCTCATCATGCTACCACCCTTGCTAAAGAAATGTCCATTTTTTCCTTGATTGCCACAGTGCATACCCAGAACCACAGCTCCAGTGTCAACAAAATGCTTCAGTGTCCTCCAGTGCACACCATACATTTCTGTTAACACCTGCCATCTGGCTATGATAATCTAGCTAATCCCTGCATCCCTGATTTGACTGTAAGTTGTGACTCATCCATACTTTATTATCTTTGCCTTGCTAGCACCAAGCATGGTGCTTGACACGGGAAACTTTCAAAGAAAGACTTTTTTTTGAATAACCAAAGAAACGAACAAATTAACCAATAAAACAAGATGGTACATTGGGAAAGATGTACTTTCCACTGAAGAAAAGCTGAGTTCACACACTGGCTCTTCCACCAACTGACTGTGTGACCTGTCCAAACTATCCAGTCTCTCTAAATCATAGTTTTATTCTTTGTAAAATAAGGATAAATACACAAACTATATGAGTTATTAAGCTATGGTCTCTCAGCTCCAACCTACCATTCTTTACTGTGGAAAATATTTATTTTCTTTGCCATCTGGAGGGGGAGATGCTGGGAGAGGCATCAAGACAAGAGGTGGAAGAGAAGACATAATCCATCCTACGTAGTTCTTATTCCTGCCAGTCTCACTCAGCACCCCTCACTCCCTCTGGCTTCAGTAAGGTGTTCCTGCAGCAGAACTTGGTTTTGGCTTGTAGTTTCCCAACAACCTCAGAAGCAGCGTCACCACATGTCCAGAGCTACCAGCCCCTGCCGGTCAGTGGCTCCTCCTCAGTGGTCTGAATCCCAGCTTAGTGGAGCCCTTCTGTCAAGCTTTTTAATTTTAATAATTCTGACTTCTTTACTTTGGCCCCCACCCCAGAAGAGATACCTCAATCCTATTTAATTTCCCATCCCCCTTTGCTCTCTTCAGTTCTCCATAATATGACAAACAATTTTTCATATTAAATTCTCTCTGTTTAAGTAACTGGCATGGTTTCTAATTGGCCTGACTGAACCATGGCCGATAACCCCACCTTGTAGGACTGTGGTATGTGTGAGATATATCACCATCATCAGGCATTCACATTCAGTGCAATGCTCTACTTGCAGAAGTGACTTGTAGAAGTGGCTTAATAAACAGCTCTAAATTATTATTAGTTATAACATAAAATTTACTGTTTTAACCACTTTTCAGTGTACAACTCAGTGGCACTAAGTGCACTGACATTGTATAACCATCATTGCCATCCATCTCAAGAACTTTTCATCTTCCCAAACTGAAACTCTGTACCCATTCCCTCCTCTCCTCAGACCCTGGTAACCGCTGTTCTACATTCTTTCTCTGCAAATTTGACTATTCTAGGTACCCCATAGAAATGGAATCATTGTGTCTGAATTCAATGAGCACAATGTTTGCAAGGTCCCTCCATGCTGTAGAATGCATCAGTGTGTAATTAACTTTTTTAAAGATTTTATTTATTTGAGTGAGAGAGCGAGCACAAGCAGGGGGAGCAGCAGAGGGACAGGGAGAAGAAGACTCCCCACTGAGCAGGGAGCCTGATGCAGGGCTCGATCCCAGGACCCTGAGATCATGACCCAAGCCAAAGGCAGATGCTTAACTGAGTCACTCAGGCGCCCCAAGAATGTAATTATTTTTTTTAAGGACAAATGATACTCCTCTGTAGGTATATACTGCATTTTGTTTCTTTATTCATACATCAATGGATATCCCAGTTGTGTCTACCCTTAGGCTATTGTGAATAATGCTGCTATGAACATAGGTGTACAAATATCTGTTCAAGTCCTTCTTTTCATTTCTTTCACAGAAGTGGTATTGCTGAATCATAAGGTAATTCTATGTTTAACTTTCTGAGGAACCACCATACTCTACAGAGGTTGCATGATTTTTCACTCCCACCAACAATGCCCAAGGCTTCTAATTTCTCCACATCCTTGCCGACACTCGTTATCTTCTGGGTTTTTTTGGGATAACAACCATTCTAATACATGTGAAGTAGTATTTGACTGTGATTATTGTTTTTGTTGTTCTGTTTCTAACTCACAAACACCTTGAAAAGAAAAAGCCTCCCATATTAAAACTGCATAGATGCTGTCACTTCAGAACTGGAAAGACTAGGTGAAGAGGAATAGCTTAATTGATGGTATCACCACTCTAATTCTGACATACCCACCTCTATTATGTTTGCTAGGAATGCATAAAATCTTTTTTTGTTTGTTTGTTTGTTTCCTTTACAAAACATAGGTAAACCAGAGTGGAAAATTCTCTGATAAATTTGGAGGGAGAACATAAGATTTTAACCAAAAATATAAGAGACAAAAAAATAATCATCTAACTCTCATTTGATTTTACAGCTTTATCTTACTTGGTTAAAATTCAGTTTGACTTGATAAAAGTTACCAAGCATCCAATAATGCACCAGATTCTATATTATATACAGACTCAATCAGACAGGAACTTGCCCCCCACCCCCTGCAAGAGATCACCACCACCTAATATCAGACAGAAAATTTTGACTATTGACATATGTCTAGGATACGCCATTACGAGACTCACAGGAAATGCTCCACTCACTGACTCTATGAATTCTAGCCTTACAACCTGTCTCGGTGTGCTGGGGTACCACTTGCCATCCTGCCTCCATATGTCAGGAGCATATTACTTAATCTGGGCCTTGGGGACATGACCAGGGAAATGAAACGATATTTTTATTTTTTAGGATCTTATTTATTTTAGAGAGAGAGAGCATGAGCAGAGGGAGAAGTAAAGGGGGAGGGAGATGAGGAGGGAAAGAAACTCAAGCAGACTGCGTTAAGCGTGGAGCCTGATGCAGGGCTCGAGGTCATGACCCTGAGATCATGACCTGAGCAGAAACCAAGAGTTGGACGCTTAACCAAGTCACCCAGGTGCCCCATCAATATTTTTAAAAGTAGCATTTGAAATCCTTTTAGAGTGAAGACTAAAATAGGAAAATACCCTGGAAATCTTCCTGGGGTGGTTGATACTGTCTTAAAGATATAGGATGTTAGGAGCCTAGGAAAGTAAGAAGTAGCTAAACTAATTTGGACAGAAACTACGAGGTGAAAGTAAAAATGTAAAATAAAGAAGAGAGGAGTACAGAGAGGAAATGAGACAAAGGGCAACCACGAAATGTGCTATGAGGATGAACACTGACAAGCAGAAACAAGTGGACTTTCAGAAACAGAATAATTCAATTTTTAAGGTTTGTGTGTGTGTGTGTGCTGAAATAGAAATTCCTTTCATGACTTGATTCTTCAATAATCTACCCATATACAAGCCTGTCTTGCGATTTTTGTTTCATTCCTCTTTTTAAAAATCAAAGAAAGGGAAAAAATTGGCTTCCACATCTAAATCGATCCATTGCAGAACAGGGAGAGATCATAGTACAGGATGAGAAAATATTCCCTAAGCTGTTTTGGTAGAAGCAGAAGTTCACAGCCAAAGGGGGGGTCAAGATAAAGGAAGAGCCCAGGAAATTCACACACACACAAACAGTGGAGAAACCATTAGAATAGCTACAACTATGGCATATATATTTGAATTATTATTGCCTTGTTTTTTTTTTAAGACAAGGTGACTATGTGCAACTGGAATATCTAAGAACATCTGAGATCCCAATATAATATGTTGTGTAAGGTAATGATTAGAATCACACAATTTAGATTCAGTAAGAATCAAGTCAATTTCTTATTTTTGCCTCAGGGATTTTGGGCACGTTAATTCTCTGAGCTTCAGTTTCCTCACCAGCTACACCAGTAATAATGTCAACCTTCTGAGGTGTTCTGAAAACTCAATAAAATGATGCAAATCAAACCCAGAGGTGAATTTTGACTTTACCAATAAATCACAGATGTTGTTTCTGACTCTTTTTGGCTTATTCACCATAGGATTTATGTTACAGTCCTACTGACTCTCATCCTTCCAGGAAGATGAACACCTACTAAATAAAGCAAGTTCTCTCCGCACACTTTTGCTAATATATGGCAAACATTTTCTTAAGTACTTGCCTCCCTACAGGACTGTGAGCTCCTGGGGAGATGGCAGCACCTAATACATCTGTGTGCTATCAGTAGTTGTCAGAGTCTATTGGCTATAATAGATGCCCACAGCAGATATGCTGACTAGATGGATGGATGAACAAATGAATGAATCCTGACAGACGATGAGTTATAATCCATGTTCACCTGGTGTTGGCATTTCAGAGGAATTCTAGGAATGTATAGACTGACCCAGAGACTTTTAAGCATGGACTTCAAAGTCCTTTATGTGCTGACCCTGCCTGCTCCTGAGTTTCATCTCCCATCACCTTTCTCCAGGGTTCCCCATCAATTCTGACTGTAGTGGAAATAATAAGCATCTTTACCTGCCTTGTCAGCTTCCATTTCTCCCCTCCTCATTAGCCCCAGTTTCCATGATTGGTTCCCTGTGGTTCTGGGCCATAGTTCTTGTTTTGTAGTTGGGCATAAGACCTAAGATTGTCACTGCAGAGTGAATCTTAGGACTTCACTTGCAAAGGTAGAAGAGAAAACAGATTCTTTGTCTCTGGACTCTATAATTTGCAGATGTGAGGCCTGGAGGTGCCATGGTCAGTCTTGCTAGCATGAGGAAAGCCAGGTTAAAGAAAGACAAAAGACAAGGAAAAACTCTGGCATCACATGGAGAAATGGTGCCAAATCCCAGATAGCATCATGAATCTCCAATTCAAACTATTCTGAGGTCAACAACATATCTCATTTATTAAGTGACGTGATAAAACAAACTTTGGTTATAGTTCATTTATCATATAAATCAGCTGGAGATGGGCATTCTGTTGGTTGAAACTGGAAAATTAACTGACAGAGAGAGGCTGTTGTTTTTAATCCCTGCCAGTCTTTCTTCCAACCTATTTTCTCTGGTGATACGACACCTATTTTCATTTTGGAAACTATTCCTTCTCCCTAATGGTCTTGTGAATTTTTCTCCACCTCCCCCACAGCAAATCAGAGCTCTGAGGGTGAGAAGGTCATCCTGGAGTTAGCTAACTGGGGACACAATGAAGGCTTGAAGCTTCCCCATGGAACTCTGCAGGACAAGAAGAGAACCCATGTAATAATTAAGCTTACAAACTAAAAACTGCATTTAATGTAGATGAATAGGGTGCTGATGACATCATTTGGACACCTAGCTCCAATTATTTCTAAAGTTAGATCTGCCCCTTGCAATCACCAGCTATGAGAGCCAATAAATTCCTTTACTGGCTCAAACTAGCTTGAATTGAATTTTCATCATTTGTAGCTAGAATGACGTTAATGAGGACATTGAACCTCTCATAGATACTTGAAGTTCTCTTGATGGATTCCTGCCTCAGTGCTCTTGCTTATGCTATCCCCACCCTCTGGAAGGTGGTACCTAAATATTTAGTTTCTGTAGCTTAACAAAACCTTCCAAAATTTAGTGGTTTGAACCAACACTCATTTATTTGCTTCATGATTCTATGTTAGAAATTTGGAATAAGCCAACCTGGATGGCCCTTCTGGTCTTGGGTAGAATCACTAATGCAACTCTGCAGCTAGGTTCTCTGCTTCTAGGTTTGGCTGGCTATTATCTCGAGTGACTGAAATGGCTAAGCCACATGGCTTTTATCATCCAGTAAGCTAGTCTACACTTATTTGTATGGTGGCCTCAGAATTCCAAAGAGAAAATGGAAGCTTGCAAGGTATCTTGAGGTTGAAACTAAGAACTGGCACAACATTGCTTCTTCTATATTCTCTTGGCCAAAGCGAATTCTAAGGGAGCCACCCTAGATTCATGGAGGGAGGGAAGAGGAAGGAACAAGGTAGACATTACTGCTTTATGAGAAGAGATACAGCATGTGATTTCCAAGAGTCTTGGATATAGGGAAAGGAACGATTGCCACCACTGTTGCCAATTATCTACCACAAGGTCTAACTAGTAAAGTTCTCTTCACCCTTTAAAACACTGCTCAGGTGTGACTCTGTCTTCAAAATATTTCCTGACCCCATATCTGAGACAAACTCATTTTACGTGACACATTGTTAGCACTCATGAAATATTTAGCGAATAAATGAATGAATGAATGAATTTCTTCTCTGTGAAAACTTATTCATACTGTTATTATTACACATATTACCCTTCATTGCAATCGTCTGTATTTCCTTTGGAGTGGAGAGCTTTTTGATGAAAAAGTCCATCATACCTGTTTCATCTTGCTTTTCCCCAGGGCCTAGTACTGTTGTGGGCGGAGTAGGCCTGTAATTGTGTCAATGAATCCATCTCTGCCTACACTGAACTCTAGTTTACCTTCTTTCTCACCAAAAATGACCTGCTGATGTGGCCAGAAGACTGTTCACTGACAAATCTGATTACATTAGTGGTTCAGAACCACAAAAAGTATAAAACTCACAGTAGACAGTTAATCATAATGAAATTAGCTCAATGAGTCTCCATCTAAATCAAATCAAATATCCGTTTTAAAGGCTTATGAACAGATACAATCATTCTTGCAACCCAAAGAGAGCTAAGGAGAGAGCGAGTGCCAGCAAGGATGTGAATGGGCTGATGTATCTTTATGTGTCACCAGGGGCTGAGAGGTAAAAATAAATAAATAAATAAATAAAGGCTCATGTAAATGAATTGCAGTAGTTTGGTATAACGTAATCAATTTGTGACTGGGTGGATGATGGAATTCAGTAGGCTGTGCCAGAGAGTGGACAGAAATAAATAAATTCTTTCATTTCAGATGGAGAAATTATCAGAGATATATGAAATCTGACGAGAGACTCAGCCGACAATCCGTAGCCCTGAATTTTCTGTGTTAGCTTATTCTTTGTCATATATATGTATATATATATATATACACACATAATTCTGAAATATATATTTATAGGCTTTTAAATTGAGCCCCTATTTTGGCATTTAACCGACATGAAAAAGATGCTTAAAAGAGTGCCTCCATCTTTGTTCGTATGTGTGGGTAAATGGCAGGGTAGAAGTTGAAAGTGGGGCAAAGAAGGGGAAAATAAAAGTTGAAAGGTTGAAGAATTCTTGCACAGGAAGATAGAGGTGATTTCAGATATCAACGTCCTCGGTAAAGGTAATTTATTTAGTACTCACTGTGTGCTGCACACTGTTTAGAACCAAGGATACTCAATAAATCTTATCTCATTTCTTTCAGATTTGAAGATTATGCTACCATGGTCACCATTTTGTAGCAGACTGCCAACAGAGAAATGTGGGGCAACAGTGCTAATGTTCGTAGTTCCTCAACTTTTATTACCCACACTGGCCTTTGTACTGATTGTAGTATCCTAATGATAATACTAGGATCCTCACTTCTATGGCTTATACAATTTTTTCATAAATGTTATTGTACTTTAATACTCACTACTGGGCTATGCTGAAATCAATATACCCATTCTATAGATCGGGAAAAAAAACTAGGCTAATTAACATGGCCAAGATCACAAAGCTACATTTATGTACATAACTGATCCATACCACAAGTTGCTTTAATTGCTTTAGGTAGCCATGTTAAGCACAGTAAGTATTAGAAAAAAAGAGATGATTAGGATATTAAAACATATGTCCCAGCAAATATTTTTTTATAATTTTTTCTATCAGCTTAATTCAGCGAAATATAATTCAAATAAAATTTTATAAATATAGATTGATTTCCTTCTACCATCTCTTAACGCCCTCTATAATTCTTTCCAAAATGCGTATCTGATCATTTCTCCTCCCTGGTTAAAAATATCCAATGGCTTCCTTGGGCACCTAGATGGCTCAGTTAAGTGTCCAACTTTTGGTTTTGGCTCAGGTCATGACCTCAGGGTTGTGAGACCAAGCCCCAGCTTGGGTTCTTTGCTCTGAAGATGCTCTCTCTCTGCTCCTCCCCCCACTCTCATGCATGTGCACTCTCTCTCTAATAAATAAATCTTAAAAAAAAAAAAATCCAGTAGCTTCCAATTTATGTTCTAGAGTTTAACAATTCAATCTCCCTAGCAGAGCATTTATATCTCATAATTATTTCCTATTTCTAAACTAGCCATGCTGTTGCTCAATTCCTTGATTTTTAGAAGCTCCTCTCTCTTGTCCACTGGGCATATGTCTAAGCTTCTTTCAGGTTTCTACTTGAAAATTATATTCATGTACTCAGTCATTAAGTCAGTCACATGCTTCATTACCCCTTCCTTCATTACCCCTTCATTCATTAAACTAATGTTTATTGAATACCAACTATGTACCAAGCACCAACACATACAGACACTAGAGATGTAGTGATAAAATGGAAAGACAGAGGCTGTGATACTGGAGAACTCCCCATTCAAGCCATGCTCGATTCCTGCTAGCCACAATTACTTCAGTCTCTCTGGTCTTATAACTCCCTCTTTTGAGCACCACAAATCTATTATTAAGATGTTTTACCATACAGCAGATACTTTGTGTAAATATATTTCTTTGACTTCAGATTGTTAGCAATTCAAAAGATGAGATTCGTCTGTTAAACTACCTCACTGCCTAGCATTGGGCCTTGCATATATTAGGAGTTATATAAATGTTCATTCAGTGAATTAATTATAAAATTGACTCTGTCTTCGTATGTCCAGTTCTTCTAGTGAGCACCATATGGCTAAACGTTGAAGTTTTCAACTGAGGCCTCATGGGTTCAAATACTGGCTCATCCATATACTGGTTGTATGGCCTTTACTATGTTATTGAGCCAATGTAAGCCTTACCACTGTAAGTATTTTTTATGTATACAGCAGGGAAAGTAGCACCTCCTCATAATTATTTTATGCGGATTAAATAACTATCCAATATATGATTTTTTTATCAGTACAGCTGATATACAACATGCATTAGCTAAATGGTACCTAATATTATCAAAGAAAAGGAGGCATTTATGCATTGTCACAAGGCAGATTTTAAAATAGCAGTTGCTAAATATCAAGCTCGTGGGTGAGGAGTAGAAAATTCCAGATTTTAGATTTTCACACAAGCAAGAGTTTTGTTTTTTTCCCCTCACACATGTGATCTGGCTTTGTTTATCTACTTCTTAAGATTGAGAACCCTTAGTAGAGCTGGGAGTCCCCCACATCGCCCTCCTGCTTCGCCACCCTCACTTCTGTTTTAAGAGGTCCATCTTCAGTGCCATGAGACAGGCTGCAGAGTGATGGAAGTAGGTCTCATTAGCAGAATGGTCCAATTATGTCCAGCCTTCCCCACACCGTAAAAGCAGTGGCGCCTGTTTCACGGGCAGCACAAGAGATGTAGGGGATTTCAGGATTACAATAAAGATATTTATGTTCAGGGTCATTGGAAGAGGCTTTAAATGGAAAATATCAAAAGAAGAGAGATCTGTGAGCAGCATCCTTGGGCTCCTGCTAAATGATGACTCTGTGTAATTAAAATGAACAAAGTGTGTGACGATGTTCCGTCTCCGCAGTCCCAGCACCTTCTCTCTCCCCCTTTGTTTAACTGCTTTGTTCAACTGAAACTGGTGTTAAAAAAAAAAAAGAAAAAACAGAAATAGAAGTTGAACGTATTCCTACAGGGCTGTATTTTTAGTAGCTCATCACTCCGTGGAAGGGGCCTGGAGGTTGCAGAGTCTAATTATAAACCAAGAAGGTGGTGTTGGGGAGAAGAGGAGTGGGGGTGAGAAGGGTGCTGGGCAGGTGTCAGGGGGTGGGCTGCTTCCTGCTAAACTCCAGCCAGAACCAACCACCAGCTCCTGGGAGTGGTGGATTAAATGAGACCAGGAAAAAGGAGATGCTCTCCGGTTAAATATCACTAGTGCAAGTTTTTGATGGACAAGTTCCCTAACTGTACATAGGAGGAAAAGCATCCTCTCTTCTATGCCACCCTGAAAATGATAGCCCATAGTGAAGTGCTTCCAGAAGGAGATGAATCAAATGAAAGCAGATTATCAGGGAGACAGTAAACAGAATGATGAGGAATGGTGCAGACAACCCCGCACAGGTGCTCAGAGGGTAACCACAGACAGGGTGTTGGGGACGAACTTTTTATATCTTTATTGATGATCACGAAGAATTAAATAGCACTTGAACACAATTTATTATTGGTATTGATTTATGAGTTAGCATGTATATTTACAGCTCTTTTACATCTGCCAAGTTCTTCCCCATCATCATTTTTAGTATTTTATGCCTCAAAGACACTGCAAGGAAAGTATTCTGGCAGGTGGTGATTGGTGGGTGCCATTCATCATGTTAGAACTTTGTCTAAGGGTAAACTGAGGCATTTGAGTAGTGATAAGACAGGTCACAGGGAGATTCTGAATTAAGAACTGGGACAGAAATAAGTGGGTCAAATGAAAGAAAAGTAAAAAAAAAAAAGTTAGCTGTATTGATCTAAGTCTAAGAGGACAGAAATAGGCACTGGGAAATGTGCAAGGGATGCAGCAAAATGAACCAAATTACAGCCAGACAAAAGATGAAGAAACCCAGGTATTGAGTTGGGGAGCAGGGTTTTGGTCAGAACAGCTAAGACTTGATAAACTCAGCAAGTGCTTTTTAATGCTAGATGACAAAAGTGCTTTATTCTAAAGAATGCACCACTGTCCTGCTCTCTTTAGCTGATTCTATAGTAAACAGATGCCTTATTATAATAGACCATATTTTAAAGCCCCTAATTAATATTTCTGGCTTGGTTTATTTCATATACAGACTCAGAGTAGGCATTTATCAGATGATTATTGAATGAATGAAAGAAGGAAGGATGCAAAAAGCTACAGTTAACAGGCAACATGGAAGAAAATAGGTATTTTCGCTATTGTTTTCTTTTAAAAAAAGATTATTTATTTCTTTGAGAGAGAAAGAGAGAGAGCGCAAGAGTGGGGTGGAGGGGCAGAGGGAGAGGAAGAAGCAGACTCCCTGCTGAGTTGGGAGCTGGACATGGGGCTGGATGCCAGGACCCCAGGATCATGACCTGAGCTGAAGGTAGACATTTAACCGACTAAGCCACCCACGTGCCCTTCGCTATTGCTTTCTTGATGTCTAGCTTACCTATTGTTGCATAATAAGCCACTCTAAGAAAATTAACGACTTAATCAACCACCATTTAATATTATTCATGAGTATACGCATTGATTGATTCTGGTTCTGTTGGTCCAGGTAAGCTGACTGTTTTCAGCAGGGCTTGCTCATGTGTCTATGGTCATCTGGCAGCTTGGCTAGAGAGGGACTGGTCTAGGGCCTCACGCACATGTTTGACAGTGGCTGACTGTTGGCTGGTGTTACAGGGGTGACTGAGCCACATGATTCTTATCCCACAAGCTATCCCAGGTTGTTCACAGGGTAGAGGACTAAGAGAGAGTGAAAGTATGCAAGGTCTCTCGATGCTTAGGCTCAGAACTGGTGCAATATCATTTCCGCTACATTAATTGCCCACATAAAGTCACAAAGCTAGCTCAAATTCAAGGGAAGTGCAAAGAGACTCCACTTCTTCATAGAAAATGCTGCAAAATCACCTGGCAAAAGGATGTGGAGAGAAATAATTACTGTCTTTTTGCAAATAATCTATCACACCTGGATTGAATTTCTTGACTCTTAAGTGCCCATTAAGATTATATCTGTATGTGGCACAAACAGAGATTCAACTGAGCCAAATTATGCATCAATTGAATTATAAAATGACTGAATACATATACTTTAGCATGAACTATATGATTAAGTACAATTGAGGCAGAATATGTAAGGTTACAGTATTTGTAGCCTTACAGCTTAATTTGGTTTTCTTACGTTACCACTCACTACCTCTTACTTATCCTAATTCTCAATTTCCTAATCTAAAAATGATATTCATACCAGTACCTATCATATGGGGCTACCATGGAGTGTTACATGAGATAACCCAGTATGCTTTAAACCTAGTGAGTTAGAGTAAATGGTCAACATGTATTAGCTATTGTTATTGTCTTTAAAGATCGTAAGAGTGATGTTCTTATAGGCACTGATAGGAGTAAGGTCCATTTCTTCATCATTATGATTTTATTTACCTTAGTGGTTTACACATCAAGCAAGATAAAACTTCTCTAGATATTTCCAAAGTAAACATCAACACCCAAAATCATGTTTCTCCTATATTGACCCGAACTGATTAAGACTGATGTGCACTCTTTATCAATCTAGCCAAATTGATAAGGTCCTGGAAAAAGCAAAGTTGTCCCGTTTAAAGATTGTGATGGTGCTTTCCCATCCCAGACTGGAGATTATCCTGATTATAAGGAAGAATGAGAGTGTGTAGGATTTCATAGACCTAAATCAACTCCCCTCAAGCTTCTGAACTATTTAAATGCTTTACTTGGTGTGACTTCATGTCTGTCTACACAAGTAACAGCAGGCACATTGAGGGGGCTCAGATCCCATCTTCCCACAAGGCAAGTGACAGAAAACAAAACAAAACAAAATAAAACAGAAGGGGAGGGAATTATTAAGGATTTGAACCATAATGAGTGACAATGTTTTCCAATTTGTTCCCATGTCACCTATGATTCCAGGACACACAAACATTCTGAAAACAGTAACAACAACAACAACCCCTACCCCCCGAAGAAACAACACTGAATTTTCTGTCTCAATAAGTATAACTCAATTATTTAACAAAAATAGGATCTGAGGCTCTGTTATGTTAAGTAGCTTGTCAAAGAAAATATACCAAATCTTTGGCAGAACCAAGCTCCACAAATCTAGAGCCTCAACTTCAATCAGTGTGAACACAAAATTAGGAAAAACCGGTGTTAAAGAAATTTGTCTTTTTATTTCCTTATCATTGCAAAGCTTTTACAAACACTTTGCATGATTTCCTTTATCTTACTTTATATATGTATGCATGTGTGTGTGTGTACATGTGTGAGTGTGTTAGAGAGAGAGAAATTTTCTAACCATGTAACCATGTAGTATAATTGAAAGTACATGACTTGAGAGTCTGAAAATCTGGCTCTGTAACTTACAAGATTCACCATTTTAGGTCATTACCTTGACCACTCTTATCTTTATATTATTCCTTTTTGGGTGGAGATGACCTGGGTAGGTAGATTAAATTTGTTTAAATTTATATACATTCTATCTTCTTACCTTCCAAGGTTGCTATAACTATTATTATTATTTATTTTTGGAAAAATGAATGTACATGGAGATTTTGTGTACACTACAGAAGCTAACCCAAAGGCAAATGGTGATTTGGGTCTATACTCTCAGGACTAAAAGTGTAGCCTGTGGATTTCAGTATCATCTGGGGCTTTTAGTAATGTAGATCCTTAGGCCTACTGAATTATAATATGTTCATTTTCACAAGATTCTCAACTAGTTAGTATGCACAAGAAAGGAGGCACTGGTGTATACTGCATGGATGAGATTTATGGTGCTCTAAATGAACCTCTGAAAGTGTGCAGAGCTCCCTGGTACATGCATATAGACACTCTTCCTGGCTAGAAGGCGTATTGTATTCATATGATTGCAGGGAGGTCTGGGAAGCAAAAATATCTAAGAACAATAGTCTATTGCTTTTTAATTGTATGGAGATTTTCTCAATGCCAGAGAAATTTCAAATTTGCTCAACATTTAATGGGGATTTTTGCCACATAAGAGCAACAGAAGGAAGAGGACGAGGAGGAGTGAGGAGAGAAGAAAGAGGGGGAAGAAGAGAAGGAAGAGAGGGGAAGGGAGGAGAAGAAGAAAGGTGAGGAGGGAGAGGAAAAAGGGAAAGGAGAAGAGGAAAAGAAGGAGAGCCCAAATAATCCACCCTTAGACCTTGGTGAAGGTGACGGAATTTAGTTGAAAGGATACAGGAAGGAGAAGCTGAAAGCCCATCTTTGCATCTTAACTCTAAGCAATAATCTCTATGTGACCTTGAAAAAGTCACCTCCCTATCCTGAATCTCAATCTCTGCTTCTGTGAGATAGAGATGCTTACATTATTTCAAAGATTCTTTTCAGTTTTAAGATTCTGTGCATGATTTCTGCTCTCACTAAGCTGTGAGCCAAATCTCTAATCCAGAAGCCAAAGGTTTATCCCCTCTCACTGCTTAGACCAGAGGGAGAAAGACAGATTGTTTCTCTCAGAATTTGATTGCGGGGTTAGAGTGGCTATATTTTAAATACAGATTAGATATCATAATATGTTTTTTGTAGAGTAGAAAGTTAAATGTCGGGCATATATATATGTATGTATATATACATACATACAATGGAATATTACTCAGTAATAAAAAAGAAGGAAATTCTACTATTTGTGACAACATGGATGGAACTTGAGGGCGTTATGCTAAGTGAAATAAGTCAGAGAAAAACAACAACCATATAATCACACTTACATGTGGAATCTAAAAACAAAAACAAAAAGGAGGGATGCCTGGGTGACTCAGTCGGTTAAGCACCTGCCTTCAGCTTAGGTCATGATCTCAGGGCCCTGGGATCGAGTCCCACATCGGGCTCCCTGCTCAGCAGGGAAAGCCTGCTTCTCCCCATGCTTGTGCATTCCCTCCCTCTCTCTCTCTGACAAATAAATAAAATCTCAAAAAATTAAAAATGAAAACAAAAGAAGAAACTAACCAATAAATACAAGGAACAGATTGGCTGTTGCCAAAGATAGGGGGTAGGGGAGGAATGGGTGAAGGTAGTTGAAAGGTACAGACTTCTAATTATAAAATAAATAAATCCTGGGGATGTAATATACAGCATGGTGACTATAGTTAACAATACTTTTCTGCATATTTGAAAGTTGCTAAAAGAGTAGATCTTAAAAGTTCTTACTAGAAAAAAAGTTGGAAATATGCATGGTGATGGATGTTAAGCAGAATTAGTGTGGTGATTACTATATGTATATCGAATTTTACTATATATATTATATATTTTTTACTATATATATGTATATATAAATATCAAATCATATAGAGTGTATGCCTGAAACTAATATAATGTTATATGTCAATTATATCTCAATAAAAAAGAAAGTTATAGACTTGAAAATGAAATAGTTTAAATCTTCTAGATTAAGAGAAAGAAATGGAGAAAGATTATAGTCTTACTCATTCAACTGTGGCAGGAGAGAATGATAAAATTTCTCCTTGAGATGTTGTTAGGTTGGGACAAGAAGAAAGGTCAAGAGGAGGAGGTTACCAAAGTACATCCTAAAGAACAGAACAGCAAATCAGTAAGTGTTTGATAAAACAAGATTTTTATACTTAAATTTCCAGAAAATTGGTTTCAAACCATTTAAATAACTTCTTTTTCTGCAGGATTTCAGAAACTTTGCTGTGCTTATGTGTGATGTCACTTGTTAAAAACGTAAATGATGCACGTCTTTGTAAATTGGCTTGACCATGAGCACTTTTTATTCATTGATGTTGTGCTCAAGCAGAACTTACTTTGAGAAATGTTACGTGACTTTATGGAAGTCACTTCTCTTGGTGCCATTTTCTCCTGTACAAATGCGGGGGTTGGATTAGAAATCTCTAATGTTCTTCCCAGGTATAAAATGCTAGAGTTAAATAACGCCTAAAAAATATCATTTTGAATTTGGAAACAATAATGAGTCAGTGCAAGATACAGAACAGGATAATAAGGCTGCCAGTTTGTGTGGTACAGATGATCAATGCTAGGGAAGATCAGGAAGGCTAGATTTCAATGTGGGCTCAAGCTGTTAGAACAGACTGGGCCACCAAGCAAAGGAAGAGAGGTAGGGGTATTTTAAGAATCTCTCCCTTTGAATTGAGGTGTGGGGAAAGGGAAAATTTCAGTATCAGGATACTCTTGGTCCCCAGAGAAAGGATCCAACTTGAACTAGCTCAGGAAAAAAAAAAAGGGGGGGGGCAGAATTTATCAGAATGGTGGAGAATATGCCAAGTGACTAGGGAAAGGGTAGAGAGCAGAAGACCTCAGGGACAATTAGAACTAGGAACTGAATCACCACCAGAAGGTTTATTCTGTTCTCTCTGTACATCTGCTCTATATTTTCTTTTGCCTATCTCCTTCCTCTACTCAGCAGGAGCTCCTAAACCTCACATTTTCTCACTACCAGGAAAATACTGTGTCCCTTTATTTCCAAGTCAGATTCTCTAGGGGAATGCTTCTGTTTGGTCTACTTGGCTCAGGTAACTGGATGAATTATTTGTGGGCAGAGGAGCAGGGTTATCTAACACAGACATGGCAGCTCATGCCTCTGATTCTCACAGATGAGAAAAATCAGTGTGAGCTGGGAAGTGATCCTAATGCTCATTAAAACACTGAAGAGATGGCCAGAACTTTGCCTAAGATGTGTCCAGGCAGCCAGTGTGGGTAAGGTAAAGCAAGTCAGTTGAGTGCCTATCTGGAAGGGTTTTTAATGCTCAGACAAGGGGATCTTATTTGCTCCATTTATTGTTATTATTATTATTATTATTTTGTCCAGTGGTTTTGAAAGTCAGGTCAGTGTCCCGCTGCAGACACAAGAATTACTTGGGGGAGTGGGGGTATGCCTACTAAAATACTGAGCCCAGGGCCCATCCCCAATTACTATGATTTAGCAGATTGGGCTGGAACATGAAAACTGGTGCTTATTAAAAATTCTCTAGGTGATGCTAGTGATTAGCCAGTTTAAGGACTTACTGGTCAATCTGATATAACTTTATTGTGGACCTATTAAGCATAATATTTTTTGCTAGTTTCTGAAAGAAAGAATCTGCTTGTTTTAGAGACATATTGACAAGACATTTATCCTTTTCTTAAGAAATCTGGCTCTATTAGGGAACATATAGCTTGTATATAAATAGACATAAAAGATCAAGTATCATTTGGAAGATTAGAGGAATGATTAGAACTGGAGGTGGTGTGGAGTTAGCAAAGACTTGGTGGAGGAGGTAACATTTCAGTTCTTAAATGTCTGAGTTCTTAAATAATGGATTAATTTTTGAATATTCAGAGGAGGAAGTTTATTCCAGTTGGAAAGAAGAGTATAAAAAAGCACCTGAAGGAGAAAAATCTAGAGCAGGGTTTCTTAATCTCATATCCAAAGATACCCCAAGGGATCAGTAAATTTGTATGGAAAAATATTTCTTTATTTTCACTATCATCTAGTGGAAATTATAAGTCCTTTAATATGACAGCAAACAACAGAGGACTTAGTAATACTTGCAAATTTTTTACCATTAGAAATTACATACAGGGGTGCCTCGGTGGCTGAGTTGGTTGAGCATTTGGCTCTTGATTTTGGCTCAGGGTCATGAGAGCGAGTCCTGCATTGGGCTCTGCACTGGGTGTGGTCCTGCTTAAGATCCTCCCTCTCCCTCTGCCCCTCCCCACCTGTGCATGCTCTAAGAAAAAAAAATGAAATTACATATATATTACACACACACACACATATGTGTGTGTATATATATATATATATATATATATATATATATATATATATATGTATTTTTTTTTTTTTTAAAGTAGGCTCCATACCCAGCATGGAGCCCAACACAGGGCTTGAACTCATGACCCTGAGATCAAGACCTGAGCTAAGATTAAGAGTCAAACGCTCAACCAACTGAGCTACCCAGGTACCCCCATATTTCTATATTTGATTAAAATTGTAGCAGATAATTTGCACTCTCAATTTTTTGCTTTCATTGACTCAAAATTAGAATAGCTATAGATAGATCTACTACCAGTTCTTATTAAGGACTCAACAATAAATAAGTTTAGTGATTTAAAATCAAATTCTTTTAAAAAGTATTTTATAACCATTTGATACTAGTTTTCGTTATAATTTTGTTAAGTTCTTTTTCATGCATTTAAAAAGATTACTCTGCAAATCTGTTCTGGCTAGCTACAACTGTGTAACAAATTATCCTAAAATTTATCCACATACAATAACCATTTTATTTTCTCATGATCTTGTGGATCAGGAATTTGAAAAGAGTCCAGGTAAGCAGGTGTCATATGTGATCTCTCAGGTGGTTACAGCTCACTGTTGGCTAGGGTTGCAGTCATCAGCAGGCTCAGCTAGGCTAGACCCAAGATGGTTGGAAGTTCAAATGGGGTGGCCTACCCATCCCCCTCACCTGGTACCATGGGCTTCTCACATCTTAGTGGCTGAGTTCTGAAAGGGAAGCATCTCTAGAGGTAGTATTCAATAAGAGAGTAGTCCATGAGAATAAAACAGAAGAAACAAGATTTCTGACCTGGCTTTTCATGTCATGCAACGTCACCTCACCTCCTTTCTCTTGGTTACTCATGAACCACTAAGGCCAACTCAGATTTGAAGGAAGACAAACCCCTAGTCATTTTGGCAGAAGTGTCAAAAAACTGTGGCCATCTTTAATCTGCTACAGAAGGATTCCATAGACTTCAGTAGACTGTCAAAGCTCTTCATGGCATAAAAAATGTTGATAATATCTCCTCTAGCATACATGCTTAAGTAAGGACTGTATTTAGTAAAAGAATTAATTAATATTAGTTTTAGAGGGTATTCAAAGGTAGCCAGTAGCTAGCTACTGAGCCATATGTACGAATTTTCCAAGTTATATTGTTCCAATGTCTGTTAGAAACAAACAAAAAAGAAATAGATAAAAAAATTCTAGTTAACCTTGATGGGTCAAAAATGACAGAACTGAGCTTTGCCTCAAACCAGAAGAGCAAGCAAATAGTTTCATACTGGTGAAAGCATCTTGCTTATGGGGAGATAAGAGTTGTCTTCTTCTGTTGAATGTAATTAAAAGAGATGGGAAAGAAATGTGATGAGGCCCCTGTATTTCCTCTCAAACATGCTGCAGTGATGAATCAAAGAGATGGAAACTGACACCTTCCATCTCCGGGACACCCAGAGTAGAAATACAGTCAATAAGACGGCATGTTCATTGATGTGCAAGGCCTCTTCCCTATCAGGAGGAGAAAGATGAAACCTGACAGCTCTCCCCTCAGTAATTCCTCACCTCTTTCCACCACTGGCTACAGGTGGAAGAAGCCTTTTGGTGAGAAAGTTGAAGTTTGTGTCTATGGGATCTTTGGGTGGGATTTTTATCTAGGTCTTTAGCCAAAGCCTTCAGCATCTTCATTTACAGGCTTTAGCTAAAAGATGGCTAGGGGAGTTATTAATATGTGAGAGAAGCAGAACTACTTAGGTTTGGAGACTCGCAGGCATATGAATCTGACGTATCTTAACTGCTTCATTTAGGAGATGTCTTCTTAATGGATCACAGTCTACTGGGGGTTGGAAGAACACATGGTTCAGGATTTTTATATGTGCTTGGGGATATCAAGTATTTTAGGTTCTGAATTATAACTGAAAACTCCTTAAAGTCAAAGACAATTTTGCATTCCTAGTATTTTTCAGTGCTTGGTTGACAGTAAATCTTTAAATAAATGATTTATAAAAGAATAAATGATGGTTGAATGAAACTATATAGAGGTCGGAAGAACACGACCCAGATCTCAAAGAATAAAATACAAGCTATTTAGCTGATCTGTAAAACCCTGCATTACCTGGCCTCTGACTAGTTGTCTAGCCCAATCTCTAATTACTACCCTCTCCTCCTTTGGTCACCAAACTAAGGAAGCACAAAAAATCTTGTATGTCTTAGCAGATTTACCCATGCTGATTCAGCTCCCAAAAGGTAAAAAGGCTAACTTTGATTAGGTGGTCAGAGAAATTTCTCTGTGAGAAGACAATGCTTGAGTAGAGATCCAAAAGATAAGACTGAACCAGCCCCATGAAGATCTGGGAGTGGGGGTGGAAAGCACAATCCAGATGGAGAGGAAAGCAAGTAAAAAGGCACTACTGGGTATTTACCCCAAAGATACAAATGTAGGGATCTGAAGGGGTACATGCACCCCAATGTTTATACCAGCAATGTCCACAATATCCAAACTATGGAAAGAGCCAAGATGTCCATCGACAGATGAATGGATAAAGAAGATGTGGTATATATACCCAATGGAATATTATGCAGCCATCAAAAAAACCCCAAAATCTTGCCATTAGCAATGACGTGGATGGAACTAGAGGGAATTATGCTAAGTGAAATAAGTCAATCAGAGAAAGACATGTATCATATGATCTCACTGATATGAGGAATTCTTAATCTCAGGAAACAAACTGAGGGTTGCTGGGGTGGTGGGGGGTGGGAGGGACAGGGTGGCTGGGTGATAGACATTGGGGAGGGTATGGGCTATGGTGAGCACTGTGAATTGTGTAAGACTGTTGAATCACAGACCTGTACCTCTGAAACAAATAATACATTATATGTTAAAAAAAAAAAAAAAGAAATAGTAGGAAGGGAAAAATGAAGGGGGGGTAATCAGGGGGAGACGAACCATGAGAGACTTTGGACTCTGAGAAACAAATTGAGGGTTCTAGAGGGGAGGGGGGTGAGGGGATGGGTTAGCCTGGTGATGGGTATTAAAGAGGGCACGTTCTGCATGGAGCACTGGGTGTTATGCGCAAACAATGGATCATGGAACACTACATCAAAAACTAATGATGTAATGTATGGTGATTAACATAACATAATAAAATAAAATAAAATAAAAAGGCACTAATCAGGGGCTTGACATTATTATTATTTTTTTCTTCAACAGAAAGAGAGCTGGTGCAGCAGAAGGATAGGGAATGAAGTGGTAGAGCCATAAAGATGAGGTCAGAGAAGAGAGAGTTAGGGAGGGTCCTGGTCACTTAGAACCTCTAAGTCTGTGGTGCAGGGTTTGGATTGTACTCTAAGTGGACTGGGAAGCCATTCAACTGTAGTAAGCAAGAGTGGGCATTATCTGATTTGTCTTTGGAGAAGAGAATCCCTTGCAGGAAGACAAGTGTGGATGCAGGTAGCCTGAAGAGAAGGTGATTTCAGCAATTATGTGAAGTAGTGGTTCAGATCAAGGTGATAGCAGTGAAGCAGGAGAGCAGTAAAGAGATTTAGTCCATATTTCGGAATCAAAGCTAACAAGATTGTCTGATGGGACAGAAGGGTGAAATTTAAATAATCAACTAATGAGAAAAATGTTTACATTTATTTACAGGCTAACAAAAAGAAATACACATAAATACAACAACTCTGAAATGGCATTTTTTCTCCTATTAAATTGACATGCTTTTAAAAAAATGGTAAAACCCTAAAATACGTGAATTTGAAACCCAGCCTAATTATCCAACAATCGAGGATCAGTTAAATAAATCGTAGGACATGCATATGTTTAAATGCTCCATGGCCAATAAAAATGATGTTGTGGAAGAACACTTAATGACACAAAAAATGTTCACAGTAAGTTTTATCTGCTCAACAACCAGCTGTCAGGGTCCCACGCTTCTTGTTAAGTACCATATGGATTTGTAGTGAAGGGAAATGTTAATATCTTTAAAATTTGCTATAGAACTTCCCTAAGGTTGGGGACTTTTTTTTTTTTTTTTTTTTATGTGCCTTGCAAACTTCCTGGGGGTGAGGCCCAAGTGAAAGTGAGACTCTCAGGACATGTAACATCATGATGCAAGATTAACAGAAATAGAATCGTTGAAAAAAAGAGAAATACTTTGGGCCAGTGGCTTTTAGTATGGAGTTTGAAAAAAATGGCTGTATTATTTTTGGTCTGTGGCAGTGCAGGATGGACCAGAATCTGCGAATGCAGGATGGCAAGGTAGGCAGGACATAAACTTAATCAGGCTCTCTTAATGGCCATGAGAACAAAGTTCTTTCCTATTTCATACTCCATCTTCCTTAGGAATTTGCAGAAAACCTGGCAAGGACTTTCAATTTCCATGGTATGTGGCATGGTATTTTAAACTGATTTTTCTTTTTTTTTTTAATTATGTTATGTTAATCACCATACATCACATCATTAGTTTTTGATGTAGGGTTCCATGATTCATTATTTGAGTATAACACCCAGTGCTCCATTCAGTACATGCCCTCTTTAATACCCATCACCAGGCTAACCCATCCCCCCACCCCCCTCCCCTCTAGAACCCTCAGTTTGTTTCTCGGAGTCCATAGTGTCTCATGGTTCGTCTCCCCCTCCGATTTCCCCCCTTCATTTTTCCCTTCCTGCTATCTTCTTCTTCTTTTTTTTTTTTTTAACAAATAATGTATTATTTGTTTCAGAGGTACAAAAGGCAAAGAAATTTCAACTCAGTCATTAAAAAATAGTATCCCAGGTTAGAAAATTTAATTATTTTGTAATGACAAAGACCTAGAATGTAACCAATGCAGAAGGAAGGGTCTTTAAAGAACATGTAATGGATCTTACTGTTAGTAAAGGATAAACTGAGGTTCCCATAAAGATATAATGCAAAAATTACCCATAGATGTATGTCCACAGGTTAATTTGAAGCATGAAAGGTATGAAAGTTGGCTCTAAATGCAAATTAAAGTTGATTTCAAAGTGAAATGGAGTATCTACCACTCAGTGTTCAGGCTTATCGTTGCTAACAGACAGTAGAAAACTTATTACTCACTCCCCATGTGTACATGGCTTTTGCAAACTTGTGCAAGAGCTAGGGAATTTGTTTTCAATTTGCTGTTTTCATTCTCTGTATTGCCTGTGGTTCCAGGCAGCCGTTAAACAGAAAGCCCATGGCTCAGCTAGTATTTCATTTTGGAGATACCATCATGTGCTGGTATCGTGCCATCACTAAAAGATTAATATCAATGCTGGCTTGTCATTTCTTGTTAGCATGCTTGAGGAAAGCAGCCCTGTTGCACGGAAACACACTGGACCAGCCCTGCACTAGAAGGCAAAAGCATGCCTCCGTCACTTTGAGTCCGCTAAACTTGGGCAAAGCAGGCAGAATCACATGTCTTAGTTTCTTCATCTGAAAATTGGGATAGTAAATTTGTCCAACTTGTATTTGATAAGAAAATAAGTGTGAGGGACACCTGGGTGGCTCAGTCAGTTAAGCATCCAACTCTTGGTTTTGGCTCAGGTCATGATCTCAGAGTTCTGAGATGGAGCCCCGTGTAGGACTCTGTGCTCAGCGGGGAGTCTGCTTGAGATTCTCCACCTCCCTGGCCCTCTGCCCCTCCCCCTGCGCTCTTTCTGTCTCTCAAAGATAAATAATTAAAAAAAAAAGAAAGTGTGAAAACTCCTTGTGAACTTTAAACACCTCTTCAAGTATAAAATAATGATATTCTTTTTTTTTTTTTTTTTTTAAGATTTTATTTATTTATTTGAGAGAGAGAGAGCACACAAGCAGGGGGAGCAGTAGAGGGAGAGGGAGAAGTAGGCTCCCTGCCTAAGCAGGGAGCTTGATGCAGGGCTCGATCCCAGGACCCTGGGATCGTGACCCGAGCTGAAGGCAGATGCTTAACCGACTGAGCTACCCAGGGGCCCCTCAAGCACTGTTTTAAATAATAGAATCGGTACAAAATAGTTCATTCTGTAGCCAGGACAATCTCAACTATTTTTTTTTAGAGGAATCAGTGTGTTTTACTTATTTTTTTATTATTATGTTAATCACCATACATTGTATCATTAGTTTTTGATGTAGTGTTCCATGATTCATTGTTTGCGTATAACACCCAGTGCTCCATGCAGAACGTGCCCTCTTCAATACCCATCACCAGGCTAACCCATCCCCCCACCCTCCTCCCCTCTAGAACCCTCAGTTTGTTTTTCAGAGTACAGTCTCTCATGGTTCATCTCCCCCTCCGATTTCCCCCCCTTCATTCTTCCCCTCCTGCTACCTTCTTCTTTTTCTTTTTTTAACATATAATGTATTATTTGTTTCAGAGGTACAGATCTGTGATTCAACAGTCTTGCACAATTCACAGCACTCACCATAGCACATACCTTCCCCAATGTCTATCACCCAGCCACCCTATCCCTCCCATCCCCCACCACTCCAGCAACCCTCAGTTTGTTTCCTGAGATTAAGAATTCCTCATACCAGTGAGGTCATATGATACATGTCTTTCTCTGATTGACTTATTTTGCTCAGCATAACACTCTCCAGTTCTATCCACGTTGTTGCAAATGGCAAGATTTCATTCCTTTTGATGGCCGTATAATATTCCATTGTATACATATATACCACATCTTCTTTATCCATTCATCTGTCGATGGACATCTTGGCTCTTTCCACAGTTTGGCTATTGTGGACATTGTTGCTATAAACATCAGGGTGCACGTACCCCTTTGGATCCCTACATTTGTATCTTTGGGGTAAATACCCAGTAGTGCAATTGCTGGATCGTATGGTAGCTCTATTTTCAACTTTTTGAAGAACCTCCATACTGTTTTCCAGAGTGGCTGCACCAGCTTGCATTCCCACCAACAGTGTAGGAGGGTTCCCCTTTCTCCGCATTCCCGCCAACATCTGTCGTTTCCTGACTTGTTAATTTTAGCCATTCTGACTGGTGTGAGGTGATATGTCATTGAGGTTTTTTTATTGTTATGTTAATCACCATACACTACATCATTAGTTTTTGATGTAGTGTTCCATGATTCATTGTTTGTGCATAACACCCAATGCTCCATGCAGAACGTGCCCTCTTTAGTACCCATCACCAGGCTAACCCATCCTCCCACCCCCCTCCCCTCTAGAACCCTCAGTTTGTTTTTCAGAGTCCATCGTCTCTCATGGTTCCTCTCCCCCTCCAATTTCCCCCACTTCATTCTTCCCCTCCTGCTATCTTCTTTTTTTTTTTCTTAACATATATTGCATTATTTGTTTCAGAGGTACAGATCTGATTCAACAGTCTTGCACAATTCACAGCGCTCACCATAGCACATACTCTCCCCAGTGTCTATCACCCAGCCACACCATCCCTCCCCCCCCACCCCCCACCCCAGCAACCCTCAGTTTGTTTCCTGAGATTAAGAATTCCTCATATCAGTGAGGTCATATGATACATGTCTTTCTCTGATTGACTTATTTTGATTTGGATTTCCCTGATGCCGAGCGATGTTGAGCACTTTTTCATGTGTCTGTTGGCCATTTGGATGTCTTCTCTGGAAAAATGTCTGTTCATGTCTTCTGCCCATTTCTTGATTAGATCATTTGTTCTTTGGGTGTTGAGTTTAAGAAGTTCTTTATAGATTTTGGATACTAGCCCTTTCTCTGATATGTCATTTGCAAATATCTTCTCCCATTCTGTTGTTTGTCTTTTGGTTTTGTTGACTGTTTCTTTTGCTGTGCAAAAGCTTTTTATCTTGATGAAGTCCCAATAGTTTATTTTTGCCCTTGCTTCCCTTGCCTTTGGCGATGTGTCTAGGAAGAAGTTGCTGCGGCTGAGGTCGAAGGGGTTGCTGCCTGTGTTCTCCTCACGGATTCTGATGGATTCCTGTCTCACATTGAGGTCTTTCAACCATTTTGAGTCCATTTTTGTGTGTGGTGTAAGGAAATGGTCCAGTTTCATTCTTCTGCATGTGGCTGTCCAATTTTCCCAACACCATTTGTTGAATAGACTGTCTTTTTTCCACTGGACATTCTTTCCTACTTTGTCAAAGATTAGTTGACCATAGAGTTGAGGGTCCATTTCTGGGCTCTCTATTCTGTTCCATTGATCTATGTGTCTGTTTTTGTGCCAGTACCATGCTGTCTTGATGATGACAGCTTTGTAGTAGAGCTGGAAGTCTGGAATTGTGATGCCGCCAGCTTTGCTTTTCTTTTTCAACATTCCTCTGGCTATTCGAGGTCTTTTTTGGTTCCATACAAATTTTAGGATTATTTGTTCCATTTCTTTGAAAAAAGTGGATGGTATTTTGATGGGGATTGCATTGAATGTGTCGATTGCTCTAGGTAGGATTGACATCTTCACAGTATTTGTTCTTCCAATCCATGAGCATGGAACGTTTTTCCATTTCTTTGTCTTCCTCGATTTCTTTCATGAGTATTTTATAGTTTTCTGAGTACAGATTCTTTGCCTCTTTGGTTAGATTTATTCCTAGGTATCTTATGGTTTTGGGTGCAATTGTAAATGGGATCGACTCCTTAATTTCTCTTTCTTCTGTCTTCTTGTTGGTGTATAGGAATGCCACTGATTTCTGTGCATTGATTTTATATCCTGCCACTTTACTGAATTCGTGTATGAGTTCTAGCAGTTTTGGGGTGGAGTCTTTTGGGTTTTCCACATAAAGTATCATATCATCTGCAAAGAGTGAGAGTTTGACTTCTTCTTTGCCGATTCAGATGCCTTTTATTTCTTTTTGTTGTCTGATTGCTGTGGCTAGGACTTCTAATACTATGTTAATAGCAGTGGTGATAGTGGACATCCCTGCCGTGTTCCTGATCTTAGGGGGAAAGCTCTCAGTTTTTCCCCTTTGAGAATGATATTCGCTGTGGGTTTTTCATAGATGGCTTTTATGATATTGAGGTATGTACCCTCTTAAAATAATGATGTTCTTAAGCCTAGGGTGTTCTATCCTTTAAATTGCTAGTCTCTGCCATGAAAATTCCTGCATGCTCCTGTTGCCCATCACTGCAACACTAACTCCCTTCAGTCTGAATCTCTAATTATAATGTCTATTTCCTCCTGTCTTTGTGCACTGAGCCTAGCATATCCCACTTACCCTATTAATTGTGTAAGTGGGAAGTTCTTGTTCGCCCTCTGATTCCCAAGCCACATTATTTGAATGTCTTCTTGAAGTTAGCATTTGGCAAAATGTGTCATGGTTACGTATCATGGGCATAGCCGCCAGACACTGGACTGGGCTTCACACACATTATTATCTCATATAATCCTCAACTGCTTTAGCAGGCAGATATCACATGCTTTCTTTAGTTAGATTGTAGTTCTATGAATACAGGGTGAATATGCAATTCATTTTGTATCTTCAACATGACCAAAACTGAACTCAATAGATGTATTATTACTAGAATTATCATTACTGTTGTTATTACTTATTACTGATTATTAATATATGATTATGTATTATTATTACTATTGCCACTGTTACTATTTATTGGGTTCTTATTTACGAGGTTCTTAGAACCTGGAATTCAAAGAGGAAAAGCTACTTTTAGAAAGGTACTACTGACAAAATTAGGATTCATATCTAAGTTCATCTAACTTCAAAACAAGTGCTTTCAATTGCCACTCTTCACTGTCTCCTTTGGGAGGATCTGGGCAGAATCTTGGACCATCTTTATCTAATGGAATGATCTTGGTTCAAATTAATCCATCGGGGAGTCTTATTAAGATATTGTTTCCTCCACAGTATCTACTTGTGACACCACCAAATCACAGAGTAAGTCTACTTTGTAACACCACCAAATCATGTTTGCTCTTTGCATTTCATGGTCTGAAATTCTCAGACTGCCACCATCTGCCAAATGCCCTGTCTGAAGGTTTATTTGGGAGGAAGAAATGCAAAAAGTAAATTCATCCATTCCGCTACAGAGAAGAATCAAGTAAATAAAAACTCTTATTCATCTGCCAATAACCTCATTGCTGGTACAATTTCAAATACACTTAAAAGAACCCATGGATATTTCAGTTGTTCACAAAAATGGCACGCTCCTGACCACTGGCTTTGAAGGGGGTGGCACATGGCAGTGGTCAGGCTGAAGCTTCCTGGTTCTAACACTGATTACAAATGAAAGACAGCCCAGCATTAGCCTGATGCTACATCTTCACTGCCATTAAATACCTCCAGGGAGAAAAAAGAATCTATTTCCCTTCAGATGAGCCCAGAAACCCTGGTAAGGAAAGGAGGTCTCACTGTAGCAGAAACCAGAAAAAAGGTTCATCAGAAACACAGAGAAACTAATGAAAAAGAAAACCAGGACAGAAGTATTACATTATCTAGGAGGAATGATTTCCTAAGTCTGATACCATTGGCTATATGTGATATGAAATAAAACTAATGTAGAAAAGCGATTATTTTTTCATGTATAAGGATCTTTTAATTGTGCTGTTCAAAATTTTTCATTTTGCATAGATAGGAGGGATAACACTTTTGCCCAACAAGAAATAGAAGCATCACAGACCTGCTCACTCAGTCATTCATTCACCAACTCATTGAATTACTCATTAACATGTTCTTTCATTATATCACTCATTTCTACAGAGAAGTGGGGCAGCTTACAGTAGAAAACCTGTATTTAATAAAATCAAATTTCAAAAGGAAATAAATATGAGCCAGTAAATAAAGGATATAGGTCCAGATTTACACAAAACTTGCCAAGATCTTGACCAGGAGCCAGGGAAGAGATGCAGCTGGCAATGCCAGAGTCACCTGGGAAGTAATTTTCTAAAGATACATGTTCCTCTATCAAGGAAAGAACACTCCTTTTCTGAGAAATATAACAAAATCATTGAAGGAACGAATACTTTAGAAATTCCAGAATGATTTCAATATTTGTCTTCATGAAAAACAGTGGGCTAAGGTAAAGGTACTGCAATGATACATAATGCTTGCTTACATTTGAGCTTCTTAGAAGTGATAGTAAAAAGGGAAACCAGTATACAATAATGGGAATTTTAAAATTTCATTTATGCTGCTTTGAATTTTGAAAGAAATTGATTACTGAAGCATTTATACAAACTGTACTAAAGGACATACAATAGTCTTAGAGAAAAGATACCTGTTCTTTGAATTTTTAAATTTTATTTTTCACCCTAGCAAAAAATATCAGAGAGGAAAGTATAACCAATATCCATATAACCACCATCCAGGTTTGATAATTAACATTTTGTCATATTTAACTTGTATGGTTTTTGCTTAAATGTATTAATGTATAATAAATACAATATTACGCCATTTTACCCCTAATATTTCAGAATGCATTTCTTAAAAAAGAACATTTCCTGTAAAACCTGAATACTATTATCATATATAATAGAATAGAAATAATTTCTAATTATCATCAAATATCATATCTGTTTTTAGACTCAGTCATTGTTCCCCAAAATGATATAGCTGGTGTATTCAAAATTCAATCCAGAATCATATCAAGTACCATGGCTATGGTTGAATTCATAATCTTTGGGGTTACTGAAATACCAGGACCTTGGGAAACAGGAATGATTATCATGGGTGGACATCTCCTCATCTGATAATTATGGCAAGACTGATTAGACCTTTCTAAAGAAAGTTGTAGGAAGACTGGTGAGAAATACAATCTTGGCTCTTTTGTCCTTAAAAAACATTAAATAATACAATTTTTGTCCTTTTTTAATATAGATGTAACTTTTAAATAAAATAAATATATAATTCAATAGATTTTGAGAAAAATATAGTCCCTTGTTACCACTACTGTGAAAATTCCCTCCTATTCCTTTGGAGTCATCCCCCACCCAGTATGCACAACTCATTTCCACAATCACCACCATAGAAAGATCTGTCTATTCTTTAAATTCATAACACATGGTATCATGGAGCATGTATATTTTGGTATCTGGCTTTTTGTTTATTTAACTCAGCATAACACTTTTGAGATTTTTCCATTTTTTTGCATGATCAATAGTTTGTTCTACTTTATTGCTCTGTACTATTCTATTGTATGAATATATCAGAATTTGTGCTTCTCATTGATAGGCATTTCGGGCTGTTATGAGTCTTTTTGCTTTTATGAATAAAGCTATGAGTATCCTAATATAAATAGTTTTGGAGATGGAGATTTTCATCTACCTTGGTAAAATGTCAAGTAATGGAACAATTGGGTTAATGTTTAACTTTACAAGGAACTGCAAAATTTTTTTCCCAAAGAGACTGAAATGATTTAACATTCCACCTATAAGTGGAAATCCACTAATTCCACATCATTATCTACATTTGGTAGTACTAGTTATTTTGATTTTAGCCATTTTAGTGGGTGTGTTATGGTATCTCAGTGGTGTAGTTGAGCATATTTTCACTTAATTTTTTTAATTCATAAAGTCTTGTGCCCATTTTATTGGGTTATTCATGTCTTATTACTGAGCTAAGGAGTTATTTATATATTATAAGTCCTTTAAAATTAGTATTTTCTCGGGGCGCCTGGGTGGCTCAGTCGTTAAGCGTCTGCCTTCGGCTCAGGTCGTGATCCCAGGGTCCTGGGATCGAGTCCCACATCGGGCTCCCTGCTCGGCGGGAAGCCTGCTTCTCCCTCTCCCACTCCCCCTGCTTGTGTTCCCTCTCTCGCTGTGTCTCTCTCTGTCAAATAAATAAATAAAATCTTTAAAAAAAGAAAAAAAAAAATTAGTATTTTCTCCTAGATTGTGGCTTGAAATTTTATGTTAAAAAGTGATATCTCTTAAGACCCAAACAGTTTTAATTTAATGAAATTCAATTTGTCTTTTTGTGATTAACGCTTTTGATATCCAGGAAATATTTGCCTACCCAAGATCATGAAGATATTCTCTTTTTATTCTCTAGAAGTTTTACAGTTTTAGATTTTATATTTAGGTTTATGATTTATCTCAAAATAATTTGTATGTGGTATGTGGTAAGAGTCAAGGCTCATTTTTTTTTTTTTCCAAATTGATATACTATTGTTCTGGTATCATTTTTTAAAAGAAATGTTTTCCTACTGAATTATCTACATGACTTGGATGCTTAGTCTTCCTAAAAGTCAATCGACCAAATATGTGCAGATTATGTCTAGACTCTCCCCTCTGTTCTAGCAATTCATTTATCTATTACTAATAAAACAGTATCTTTATTACTGTAGATTTGTAGTAAATCTTAAAATCAGTTCTCCAAATACATTCTTCAAGATTGTGTTGGCTATACCAGGTTGTCTTTCTAATTTTTAAAATGATCTTGTCAGTTTCTACAGGGAAGTGCTACTGGAAGTGTGACTGGTAGGACAGTGAATCTATAGATCTTTTTATGGAGAATGGATGTCTTAAGAACATTACATCTTTAAATTAATTGCTATGATGTATCTCTTCATTTATTAGGCTGTTTATTATTTCTCCCTGCAGCCTGTTTTGATTTTCACTGTAGAGGTCTTCCAGTTTTCCTTACATTTATTCCTAATTATTTTATATTTTGATGCTAATTATAAGTAATATTTTAAAATTCACTTCCCCAATGATCTGTTGCTAGTATTTAGAAATGCATCCTTTTGTACACTGGACCTATATTCTGCAAAACTGCCTAATTCATATATTAGTTCTGGTAGCTTATTAATAAATTCCTTAAAATTTGCTATGTTAATATCATATCCTCAGTGAACAAAAATACTTTCATGTTTTCTTTCTAAATTTTATGCCTTTTATTTCTTTTCCATGCCTTAAGTCACTGCAGAGGATCTCCAGTACAAGTTTAAATAGAAGTGGTGAAAACAGATATTTTTGACATGCTCCCAAACTTTGGGAGGGAATATATAATATTTGACCATTAAGTATGATGTTAGCTCTTTGATTTTAACAATCCAGTTGAAATGTTTGTTTTTTTATTTCTCCTTTAGTGAAAATTGTTATCAAAGTCATAGGTTCTCCTTAAATTTTGCCAAAAGATTTCTCATGCATTCATGAGATAAACATATGTACTTTTTGCTCTTTTCCTCTTTTGATGTGAAAAATTCCATTGATTCGTTTTTCTATATTGAACCAAACTTATATTCTTAGGGAAACACCACTTAGTCATGATGTGTTATCCTTTTTGTATATCATTAGGTTAAGTTTGATAATATTTTTTTAAAAGATTTTATTTATTTATCTGAGAGAGAGAGCACAAGCAGGGGAGGTGGCAGGCAGAGGGAGAGGGAGAAGCAGGCTCCCCGCTGAGCAGGGAGCCAGAAGTGGGGCTCAATCCCGGGACCCTCAGGTCATGACCTGAGGCGAAGGCAGATGTTTAACCAAGTGAGCCACCCAGGTGTCCCAAGTTTTATAATATTTTTTTTTTTCAAGTTTTATAATATTTTAAATAGACTTTGTTTTTTAGAGTAGTTTTAGGTTCATAGTAAAATTGAGCTTAAGGTAAAGAGATTTCCCATATCCCCATTGCCCCCAAACATGGCTAGCCTCCCCATTATAAAAATCTCCAACCAGAATGGTATATTTGTTACAGTTGATGAACCTACATTGACACATCATTGTCATTCAAAGTCCATAGCTTACATTATATTATGGTTCACTCTTGGTGTTGTACATTCTGTGAGTTCAGACAATGTATAATGACATGTATCCATCACTATAGTATCATACAGTGTAGTTTTACAGCCAGAAAAATCCTCTGGTATCTTCCTTTATCCTTCCCTCACTTCTAACACCTGGCAACCACTGTCTTTAATGTCCTTATAGTTACGCCTCTTAGGGAATGTCATATAGTTGGAATTATAGAGTATATAGCCTTTTCAGATTGTTTTGCTTCACTTAATAATATGCATTTAAGATCCTCCCTGCCTTTTAATGGCTTGATAGCTCATTTTTCTTTAGCACTGAAAAATATCCCATTGTCTGAATGTACCACAATTTATTTATCCACTCACCTGAATACCTTCCTTGTTTCCAAGTTTTGGAAATTAAAAATAAACCTGATACAAACATCTGTATGCAAGTTCTTATGTGAACAAAAGTTTTCAACTCCTTTGGGCAAATACCAAGGAGCACGATTGCTGGGACATATGGAAAAAGTATGTTTTGCTTTATAAGAAATTGTCAAACTGTCTTCCAAAGTGGCTGTACTGTTTTGCATTCCCACCAGCAATCAATGAGACTTCTATTTTTCTACATCCTTACTTGCATTAGGTGTTTGCAGTGTTCTGGACTTTGGACAATTTGATAGGTGTGTAGTGATATCTCATTGTTCTAATTTGTATTTCACTAATGACATGTTATGGGGAGCGTATTTTTGTATGCTTATTTGCCAACTGTATATCTTTTTGTTGAGATGTCTGTTAAGGTCTTTGGTCCATTCCTTTTTAATTTTAATTCCATTGTAGTTAACATACAGCTATATTAGTTTTAGGTGTACCACATAGTGATTCAATAATTCCATACATTACTCAGTGCTCGTCAAGATAAGGTACTATTAATCCCCTAAACAATTTCACCTATCTCCCAACCCACTGCCCCTCTGGTAACCATCTGTTTCTTCTCTATAGTTAAGAGCCTATTTTTTGATTTGTCTCTCTTTTTCCTTTGTTTTGATTTTTAAATTCCACATAAGAGTGAAATCATCTGGTGTTTGTCTTTCTAGGACTGGCTTATTTCACTCAGCATTATACTCTGTAGCTCTATCCATGTTGTTGCAAATGGGAAGATTTCATTCTTCTTACTGGCTAAATAATAGTCCATTGTATATATATACCCCATCTTCTTTATCTATTATCCAACAATGGACACTTAGGCTACTTCATAATTTGGCTATTGTAAATACAACTGCAGTAAACATAGGGGTGCACATATCCCTTTGGATTAGTGTTTTTGTATTCTTTGGGTAAATACCTAGTAGTGCAATTGCTAGGTCATTGGGTAGTTCTATTTTTAACTTTTTGAGGAACTCCATACTGTGTTCCACAGTGGCTGCACCAGTTTGCATTTCCACCAATAGTGTGAGAGAGTTCCCCTTTCTCTGCATCCTTGCTAACACCTATTGTTTCTTGTTATTGATTTTAGCCATTCTAACAGGTGCGAGGGGATATCTTATTATAGTTTTCATTTGCATTTCCCTGATGATGAGTGAGGTTGAGCATCTTTTCATGTGTCTGTTGGCCATCTGGATGTCTTCTTTGGAAAAATGTCCGTTCATGTCTTCTGCCCATTTTTGAACTGGATTTTTTGTGTTTTGGGTGTTGAGTTCTTTATAGAATTTGGATACTAACCCTTTATCAGATATGTCATTTGTAAGTATCTTCTCCCATTCAGTAGGGTTTCTTTTAGTTTTGTTGGTTGTTTCCTTTGCTGTGCAGAAGCTTTTTATTTGGATGTATTACCATTAGTTTATTTTTGCTTTTGTTTCCCTCATCTCAAGAGATATATCTAGAAAGATGTTGTTAGGGGCGCCTGGGTGGCTCAGTCGTTAAGCGTCTGCCTTCAGCTCAGGTCATGATCCCAAGGTCCTGGGATCAAGCCCCGCATCGGGCTCCCTGCTCCGCGGGAAGCCTGCTTCTCCCTCTCCCACTCCCCCTGCTTGTGTTCCCTCTCTCGCTGTGTCTCTCTCTGTCAAAGAAATAAATAAAATCTTAAAAAAGAAAAAATGAAAGATGTTGTTATAGCTGATGTCAGAAAAATCACTGCCTCTGCTCTCTTCTAGGATTTTTATGGTTTGAGGTCTCACATTTAGGTCCTTAATCCATTTTGAGTTTATTTTTGTGAAGGTGTAAGAAAGTGGTCCAGTTTCATTCCTTTGCATGCAGCTGTCCAGGTTTTCCAATACCCTTTGTTGAAGAGACTTCTTCCCATTGCATATTCTCGCCTCCTTTGTTAAAGCCTGGTTGACCATATAATTGTGGGTTTATTTCAGGGTTTTCTATTTTTGTGCCAGTACCATACTGTTTTGATTTTTACAGCTTTGTAATTTAACTTGAAGTCTGGAATTGTGATACCTACAGCTTTTTTTTTCTTTCTTTTTTTATTTAAGTTTTTAAATTTCAATTTCAGTATACTTAACACAGTGTTGTATTAGTTTAAGGTGTACAATACAGTGATCCAAAAATTCTATATATTATTCAGGAGTTGTCATGGAAAGTGTACTTTTTAATCCCCATCAGCTATTTCACCAATCCCCCCACGCACCTCCCCTTTGGTAACCATCAGTTTGTTTTCTACAGTTAAGAGTCTGCTTCTTGGTTAGTCTCTCTTTTTATTCATTTGTTCATTTGTTTCGTTTTTCTGTTTCAAGTTTGCTTTGGTTATTCGGGGTCTTTTGTGGTTCCATACAAATTTTAGGATTGATTTTCTAGTTCTGTGAAAAATGCTGTTGGCATTTTGATAGGGATTGCATTAAATGTGTAGATTACTTTGAGTAGTATAGACATTTTAACAATATTTGTTCTTCCAATCCATAAGCATGGGATGTCTTTCCATTTGTTTGTGTTGTCTTCAATTTCATTCATCAATGTTCCATCGTTTTCAGAGTACAGGTCCTTCACCTCTGGTTAAGTTTATTCCTAGGTATTTTATTATTTTTGGTGCAACTGTAAATTGCATTTTTCTCTTAATTTTATATTTTTCCCACTTTATTATTAGTGCATAGAAATGCAACAGATTTCTGTACATTAATTTTATATCCTATGACTTGACCAAATTCATTTTTCAGTTCTTGTAGTTTTTTGGGTGGAGTCTTTAGGGTTTTCCATATACAGTATCATGGCATCTGCAAATACTGCAAGTTTTACTTCTTCCTTACCAATATGGATGCCTTTTATTCCTTTCTCTTGTCTTATTGCTATGACTAGGACTTCCAGTACTATGTTGAATAAAAGGGGTGAGAGTGTACATCCTTGTCTTGTTCCTGACCTGGGGGAAAAGCTCTCAGTTTTTTCCCATTATGATGTTCACTATGGGTTTTTTATATAAGATTTTTATTATGGTGAGATATGTCTTCATCTACTTTGCAGAGGTTTTTTTTTTTTTTTTTTTTTTTTAATCATGAACGGATGTTGTACCATGTCAAATGCTTTTCTGCATCTATTGAAATGATCATGTTTTTTATCCTTTCTCTTACTGATGTTATGTATCATGTTGACTGTTTCGCGAATATTGAACCATGCCTGCATCCTGGGAATAAATCCCACTAGTTTTCTTTTTTTCTTTTTTTTTGGTGGTGTCTTTATCTGCCTTTGGTATCAGAGTAATACTGGCCTCATAGAATGAATTTGGAAGTTTTCCTTCCTCTTCTATTTTTTGGAATAGTTTGAGAAGAATAGGCATTAACTCTTCTTTAAATGTTTAGTAGAATTTGGGACATCTAGGTGGTGCAGTTGGTTAAGTGTCTGACTCTTGGTTTTGGCTCAGGTAGAGATCTCAGGTCATGATCTCAGGGTTGCAAGACCGAGCCTACATAGGGCTTCACACTCAGAATGGAGTCTGCTTGAGACTCTCTCCCTTTCCTTCTGCCCTTCGCCTCCATGTTCTCTCTCCCTACAACAAATAAGTCTTTACTATTTAAATAAAGAAATTAATTAATTAATCAATTAATGTTTGGTAGAATTCACCTGTGAAGCCATCTGATCCCAGACTTCTGTTTGTTGGGAGTTTTTTGATTACTGATTCAATTTCATTGCTGGTAATCAGCCTGTTCAAATTTTGTATTTCTTCCTGCTTCATTTTGGTAGGTTACGTTTCTAGGATTTATCCATTTCTTCTAGGTTATCCAATTTTTTGGCACATAATTTTACATAATATTCTCTTACACAGTTGTTTGTAATTCTGTAGTGTTTTTCTTTCTCCTCTTTCATTTGTGATTTTGAGTCCTCTCTCTCTCTCTTTCTTTTTTTTATGCATCTGGCCTAGAGGTTTATCAATATTTTTCATCTTTTAAAGAAGCAGCTCCTGGTTTCATTGATCTGATTATTTTTTTAGTTTCTATAATTTATTTCTGCTCTAATATTTATTATTTCCTTCCTTTTGATGGTTTTGGGTTTCATTTGTTTTCCTTTTTCTAGCTCCTTTAGGTGTAAGTTAGGCTGTTTTGAGATTTATCTTGCTATTTGAGGTAGACCCGTATTGCTATAAACTTCCCTCTTAGAACCGCTTTTGCTGCATCCCACAGATTTTGTACCATTGTGTTTTCATTTTCATTTTTCTTCATGTAATTTTTGGTATCTTCTTTGATTTCTTGGTTGACCCATTCATTGTTTAGTAGCATGTTTTTTAACCTCTATGTATTTATGCTCTTTCCAGGTTTTTGTTTTGTTTTGTTTTTGTGGTTGATTTCTATTTTCATACTGTTGTGGTCAGAAAAGATGCATAGTATGACTTTGATCTTTTTGAATTGCTGAGACTTTTTTGTGGCCCAATATGTAGTCTATTCTGGAGAATGTCCCATGTGTACTTAAAAAGAATGTGTATTCTGCTGTTTTAGGATGGAATGTTCTGAATATATCTGTTAAGTCCACCTGGTCCAGCATGTCATTCAAAACCACTGTTTCCTTGTTGATTTTCTGTTTGGATGATCTTTTAAAGTCCTCTACTACTATTATATTACTACTTAATAGTTCTTTATGTATTTGGAGGCTCCAAATACATATGTATTTGTACATACATATGTATACATATATGTATATATACACATATATATACATATATGTACATATATACATACATATACATACGTGCATACATACAATATGCATGTTGGGTGCATAAATATTTACAATTGTCATATCTTCTTGTTGGATTGTGCCCTCTATTATTATATCGTGTCCTTCTTTGTCTCTTGTTACAATATTTGTTTTAATGTCATTTTGTCAGGGGGTGCCTGGGTGGCTCAGTTGGTTAAGCATCTGCCTCTGGCTCAGGTCATGATCTGGAGTCCTGGGATCAAGCCTTTAACTTTTGTTTGTCTGGGAAATTCTTTATCTCTCCTTCTATTCTGAATGATAGCCTTGCTGGATAGAGTACTCTTGGCCACAGATTTTTTTCTTTCAGCACTTTGAATATATCATACCACTCCCTCATGACTTGCCAAATTTTTGTTGAAAAAGCCTCTGATAGCTTTATGGGGTTTCCCTTGTATATAACTGACATAGATTGTGCCTCTGGTGTTATATCTAAAAAGTCATCACTATACCCAAAGTCATCCAGGTTTTCTCCTATGTTATTTTCTAGGAGATTTTACAATTTCTTTTTGTTTTCAATCTATGACCCATTTTGAATTAATTTTGTGAAGCATGTAAGGTTTGTGTCTAGATTCATTTTTTGGCATGTAGATGTATAATTGTTCCCACACCATTTGTGGAAAAGACTATCTGTGTTCCATTGTATTACCTGTTCCTTTGTCAAAGATAACTTGACTATATTTATGTGCATCTATTTCTGAGCTCTCTACCCTGTTCCACTGATTTGTCTATTCTTTCATAAATACCACACTGTCTTGATTACTATAGCTTTATAGTAAGTCTTGAAGTCAACTGGGGTCATTCATCTATCTTCTCCTTCAATACTGAGTTGGTTATTCTGGGTCTTTTACTTTTCTATATAAATTTTAGAATTAGTTTATCAATATCCACAAAATAACTTACTGGGATTTTGTTGAATCTATAGATCAAGTTGGGAAGAATTGACATCTTGATAATATTGTATGTTCCAATTCATGAGCATGGAATATCTCTCCATTTATTTAGTTCTTTGATTTATTTCATCAGTCTTTTAGGTTTCCTAATACAGATGTTGAACATATTTTGTTGGATTTATGCTGAAGTATTTAATCTTTTGGGGTGATAATATAAACGTTATTGTGTCTCTAATTTCAAATTCCACTTGTTAACTGCTACTATGTAGGAAAGCAAATGACTTCTATATGTTGATTTTGTATTCTGCAAACTTGTTATAATCACTTATTAGTTTCAGTAACTTTTGTTGTTGTTGTTGAATGTTTTGAATTTCCTGCATAGATGATCATGTCACCTATGAACAAAAACAGATTTATTTATTCCTTTCCAATCTATATACCTTTATTGACTCACTGCATTGGCTAGAACGGCCAGTGTTATTCTGAAAAGCAATAGTGATGTTCAGATTTTCCTACTCCAGCACTGGTTTTTGCAGGGACTGCTACTTATCTGGTAAGTTGTGACTGTATTCATCTCTTGGACTCTCCAGTTTAGGGGGTAGCTATTGCATTCTGACCTCATTTCTTCTACAGATGGAAGAACTACTGATTTTTCAGTTTATTCAGCTTTTTATTTGTTGTTAGAATGGAGTAACAACTTCTAAGCTTCTCATATGAGAGACTGGAAACCAGAAGACTCAGGTTTCTCATATTGATAAGAATTTTTGCATATATATTTAGGATGGACTTTTTTTTTAATGTTGGGTTTTACTATAAGGTTTAGAGTGACCTCATAAAGCAATTCTTCTCTATTTTAGGGAAGAGTTTATGTAATGTTGGTACAATTTCTCATACAATGATTGTTAGAAATAATTAATGAACCTGCGATGCCTGGGTGGCTCAGTGGGTTAAGTGTCTGCCTTCAGCTCAGGTCATGATCCCAGGGTCCTGGGATGGAGTCCTGCATCAGGCTCCTTGCTCAGTGGGGAGCCTGTTTCTCCCTCTGCCCGCCCCTCCCCCACTTGTGCTCTCTGACAAATAAATAAAATAAAATCTTTTAAAAAGGGAAAAAAATAATGAACCCATCTATACCTGGAACTTTATGGAATATATTTTAGTTATTAATTTTTATCATTTACATAAATAAAAATAAAAAAGCATTCAAGCAAAATATTGTTTACTTTCTATTACCATGTTAATTTTGGAAGTCTTGATGGATTTGTCAAATTAATTAACTAAAATTATCCATAGTTCCTGTAGAGCTGGAGAAATAACAGCAAATAGAGCCTAAACGCAGCAGGAGAAGAGAAATAATAAAGATCAGAGCAGAAATCAATGAAATAGAAACCAAAAGAACAGTAGAACAGATCAACGAAACTAGGAGCTGGTTCTTAGAAAAAGTTAATATCAATAAACCCCTGGCCAGACTTATGAAAAAGAAAAGAGAAAGGACCCAAATAAATAAAATCATGAACGAAAGAGGAGAGATCACAACCAACACCAAAGAAATACAAACAATTATAAGAACATATTATAATCAACTGTATGCCAACAAATTAGATAATCTGGAAGAAATGGATGCATTCCTAGAGATGTATAAACTACCAAAACTGAACCAGGAAGAAATAGAAAACCTGAACAGACCCATAACCACTAAGGAAATTGAAACAGTAATCAAAAATCTCCCAACAAACAAGAGCCCAGGGCCAGACAGCTTCCCAGGGGAATTCTACCAAACATTTAAAGAAGAATTAATACCTATTCTTCTGAAACTGTTCCAAAAAATAGAAATAAAAGAAAAACGTCCAAACTCATTTTATGAGGCCAGCATTACCTTGATCCCAAAGTCCAAGGACCCCATCAAAAAGGAGAATTACACACCAATATCCTTGATGAACATGGATGCAAAAATTCTCACCAAAATACTAGCCAATAGGATCCAACAGTACATTAAAAGGATTATTCACCACGACCAAGTGGGATTTATCCCTGGGCTGCAAGGTTGATTCAACATCTGCAAATCAATCAATGTGATACAATACATTAATAAAGGAAAGAACAAGAACCATATGATCCTCTCAATAGATGCAGGAAAAGCATTTGACAAAGTTCAGCATCCTTTCTTGATGAAAACTCCTCAGACTGTAGGGATAGAGGGCACATACCTCAATATCATAAAAGTCATCTATGAAAAACCCACGGCGAATATCATTCTCAATGGGAAAAAACTGAGAGCTTTTCCCCTAAGTTCAGGAACACGGCAGGGATGTCCACTATCACCACTGCTATTCAACATAGTACTAGAAGTCCTAGCCACAGCAATCAGACAACAAAAAGAAATAAAAAGCAACCGAATCGGCAAAGAAGAAGTCAAACTCTCACTTTCTGCAGATGATATGATATTTTATGTGGAAAACCCAAAAGACTCCCCCCAAAACTGCTAGAACTCATACAGGATTTCAGTAAAGTGGCAGGATATAAAATCAATGCACAGAAATCAGTGGCATTTCTAAACACCAACAACAAGACAGAAGAAAGAGAAATTAAGGAGTCGATCCCATTTACAATTGCACCCAAACCCATAAGATACCTAGGAATAAATCTAAACAAAGAGGCAAAGGATCTGTACTCAGAAAACTATAGAACACTCATGAAAGAAATCGAGGAAGACACAAAGAAATGGAAAAACGTTCCATGCTCATGGATTGGAAGAACAAATATTGTGAAGATGTCAATGCTACCTAGAGCAATCTACACATTTAATGCAATCCCTATCAAAATACCATCCACTTTTTTCAAAGGAACGGAACAAATAATCCTAAAATTTGTATGGAACCAGAAAAGACCCCGAACAGCCAGAGGAATGTTGAAAAAGAAAAGCAAAGCTGGCGGCATCACAATTCCGGACTTCAAGCTCTATTACAGAGCTGTCATCATCAAGACAGTATGGTACTGGCACAAAAACAGACACATAGATAGATGGAACAGAATGGAGAGCCCAGAGATGGACCCTCAACTCTATGGTCAACTCATCTTTGACAAAGCAGGAAAGAATGTCCAATGGAAAAAAGACAGTCTCTTCAACAAATGGTGTTGGGAAAATTGGAAAGCCACATGCAGAAGAATGAAAGTGGACTATTTCCTTACACCACACACAAAAATGGGACTCAAAATGGTTGAAAGACCTAAATGTGAGACAGGAATCCATCAAAATCCTAAAGGAGAACACAGGCAGCAACCCCTTTGACCTCAGCCACAGCAACTTCTTCCGAGACACATCGCCAAAGGCAAGGGAAGTAAGGGCAAAAGTGAACTATTGGGACTTCATCAAGATAAAAAGCTTTTGCACAGCAAAGGAAACAGTCAACAAAACCAAAAGACAAACAACAGAATGGGAGAAGATTTGCAAATGACATATCAGATAAAGGGCTAGTATCTAAAATCTATGAAGAACTTATCAAACTCAACACCCAAAGAACAAATAATCCAATCAAGAAATGGGCAGAAGACATGAACAGACATTTCTGCAAAGAAGATATCCAAATGGCCAACAGACACATGAAAAAGTGCTCAACATCGCTCAGCATCAGGGAAATCCAAATCAAAACCTCAACGAGGTTTAGCCAGTCAGAATGGGTAAAATTAACAAGTTAGGAAATGACAGATGTTGGTGAGGATGTGGAGAAAGGGGAACCCTCCTACACTGTTGGTGGGACTGCAAGCTGGTGCAGCCACTCTGGAAAACAGTATGGAATTTCCTCAAGAAGTTGAAAATAGAGGTATCCTATGACCCAGCAATTGCACTACTGGGTATTTACCCCAAAGATACAAATGTAGTGACCTGAAGGGGTACATGCACCCCAATGTTTATAGCAGCAATGTCCACAATAGCCAAACTATGGAAAGAGCCAAGATGTCCATCAACAGAAGAAATGATAAAGAAGATGTGCTGCGCACACACACACACACACACACACACACACACACACACACACAGGAATATTATTCAGCCATCAAAAAACCCCTGAAATCTTGCCATTTGCAACAATGTGGATGGAACTAGAGGGTATTATGCTAATCGAAATAAGTCAATCAGAGAAAGACATGTATCATATGATCTCACTGATACGAGGAATTTTTTTTTTTTAGTGTTCCATGATTCATTGTTTGTGCATAACACCCAGTGCTCCATGCAGAACGTGCCCTCTTTAATACCCACCACCAGGCTAACCCATCCTCCCACCTCCCTCACCTCTAGAACCCTCAGTTTGTTTTTCAAAGTCCATCATCTCTCATGGTTCGTCTCCCCCTCTGATTTCCCCCCCTTCATCCTTCCACTCCTGCTATCTTCTTCTTTTTTTTTTCTTAACATATATTGCATTATTTGTTTCAGAGGCACAGATCTGTGATTCAACAGTCTTGCACAATTCACAGCACTCACCATAGCACATACCCTCCCCAATGTCTATCACCCAGCCACCCCATCCCTCCCACCCCACCCTCCACTCCAGCAACCATGATATGAGGAATTCTTAATCTCAGGAAACAAACTGAGGGTTGCTGGAGTGGTGGGGGGTGGGAGGGATGGGGTGGCTGGGTGATGGCAGGCGAGAATTCTACCACTGAACCACCAATGCCCCACTGTGGCTGGGTGATGGACATTGGGGAGGGTATGTCCTATGGTGAGCGCTGTGAATTGTATGATACTGATGAATCACAGACCTGTACCCCTGAAACAAATAATACATTATATGTTAAAAAAAATGAAGATTATAGGAAGGGAAAAATGAAGGGGTGGAAGTCGGAGGGGGAGACGAACCATGGAAGACTATGGACTCTGAGGAAAAAAAGCTGAGGGTTTTAGAGAGGCGGGGGGTGGGGGGATGGGTTAGCCCGGTGATGGGTATTAAGGAGGGCACGTATTGAATGGAGCACTGGGTGTTATACGCAAACAATGAATCATGGAACACTACATCAAAAACTAATGATGTAATGTATGGTGACATAATAAAATAAAATTATTCATAGTTCCTGTTATCTAAATTTCTGCAGGATTTGTAGTGATATTTCCTCTAGAATTCCTCATTTAAGCAGCTGAGCTTTTCCCTCTTTTTTACCTTTAGCCTACTAGGGATTTTCAATGTTGCATTACTCTCTCTCACATTTTCCAGTCTAACAATTGCTCCCTTTTGTTTGGAGTGTAGTTCTTTTATATTTAATATAAAATCAAATCACTATGCTCATGCTTAAATGTACCATTTTTCCTTTTATATTCTGTATTACCTCTTTTTTCCCTATCTATCCTATAATTTTAAAGTGTAGAGTCCAGTGGCTTCAAGTACATTCACATTGTTTTGCAACCATCACCACCATCCACTTCCAGAACTTATTTCATCTTCCTAAACTGATACTCTGTAGCCATAAAACAATAACTCTCCATTTTTCCCTCCTCCCAGCCTGTGGCAACCAATACATATACATACATACATACACACACACACACACACACACACACACACACATATATATACACATATACATATATATATGTATATTAAGATTTTATTTATTTGAAAAAAAAAATGAGCGTGCAGGGGGAGGGGCAGAGGGAGAGAGAGAGAGAATCCCAAGCAGGCTCCCCACTGACCCCTGAGCCCAATGTGGGGCTCGATCTCACAACCCTGAAATCATAACCTGAGCCAAAATCAAGAGTCAGATGCTTAATTGACTGAGCCACTCAGGGACCCTGTAATCACTATATATTTTAAATATTCCATCTATCTCTTCTTTTAGATACGGATATGGAGATATAGATAAACAGACAGATATAGATAGATAAAATATATAATAAATTTTATTGATTCATTTTGGTATTATATTTTCATTTATTACAGCTTAACTTGAATTAATTATATGCAACTTTACATATAGTAACCTTGTAACAATATATCATTTACAACTCCTTCCTCTCATTTGCTATTATTGTCACACATTATTCTCACTTTAGTTAATTGGCTTTAAAGGAAATTAAGAAAGAGTTTTATACTGACTTACATATTTACTATTTCTAGTGCTCTTTATTTTTCCCTATATATCCAGATTTCCATATTGCATTATATGCACTAAGTCTGAAGAATTTCAGGACTTGTTGTAGTGTGCATCTGCTATAAGAATATTTTGTTTATCTTAAATGTCTTCATTTTTGAAATAAATAAATATACACACACACACACACACACACATAGAATGCTAGGTTGACAGTGTTTTATTTTTTCTCTCTCAGCATTTTTAAGATGGCATATTATTATGTTTTAGCATCCTTTTTCGTATGATTAAATGCCAGCCTTCATTATTATTATCATTCTTTTATATATAATGTCTCATTTCTTCTCTGGCTTTTAAGACTTTTTTTTCCTTTTTGTTGAGAGACAAATCCTGTCCAGTTTCTTCCTGTTTTTGACTGCTTTCTCTTGTCCTAAAATCATTATTTTTTTTCTGGTTTTTATCACTGTTATCATCTGGACATTTAGTCTTATACAAGGCACTCTGTCATTACCAGAACACAGAACTCAAGCTTTTTTGTTTCTAATATTTACCCATTTATTTGCTATTTCTGGTAAGCTTCATTCTTTTGTGTGAACCCATGTTTCTGTCATATCATTTTCCTTCTGTCTAAAAAACATCTTTAATATATCTTTAGAAAACATTAGCTGATGATAAAATGTTCTCAGTTTTCCTTGTTTGAAAAAGCACTTCACCTTCATTTTGCGATGTCCTCACTGAGTACTGAATTCTTCGTCAACATATATATTTTCTTTCACACTTCAAAGATGTTATTTCATTATGGTCTAGATCAGAACTTTTCAGATAAGAAGTCTGTGGGCATCTTATATTTGTAATGTGTTTTTTTTTCTGGTTAAGAATTTTCTCTTTATTGTTGGCTTTCAATGTGATTATGATTGCTTTGGTGTGGTTTTCTTTGTGTCCAACCTTCTTAAGCTTTTTGCGCACCCCTTGAATATGCCAGTTCATAGTTTTCCTAAAATTCTGAAAACCTTCATCCGTTATTTCTTCAAACACTTTTTTTCCGCAACTTTCTCTCCTTTCATTTTGACGTGTGTGTTAGACTGCCTGAGGTATTCCAAGAGTATTCCAATGACTGACATCGTGCATTTTTTTCTGTTTTCCCCCTCTGTGCTGAAGTTTTGATGGTTTCTATACCTTGAATTCAAGTTCTTTGATTTTGTCTCCCTCTCCCCATAATATTTAACCTTTTATTAATCCCATTAGGTATTGCATTTTGTTGTTTTAATTATACTTTATTTTCCATCTCTAGAATTCTCATCTGGTTCTTTGTTGTTGTTAACTTTTTTTTTAATTTAAATTCAACTAGCCAATGTATAGTACATCTTTAGTTTTTGATATAATGTTCAATGATTCTTTAGTTGCATATAACACCCAGTGCTCATCACATCATGTGCCCTCCTTACTGCCCATCACCAAGTTACCCCATTCCCCCACCCACCTCCCTTTTCACAACCCTCAGTTTGTTTCCCAGAGTCCAGAGTCTCATATGGTTTGTCTCCCTCTCTTATTTCTTCCCCTTCAGTTTTTCCTCCCTTCCCCTATTGTTCTCTGCACTATTCCTTATGTTCTACATATGAGTGAACATATGACTCATGAAATAAGTGATTGACTTATTTAACTTAGCATAATTCCCTCCAGTTCCATCCATGTCAGTGTAAATGGTAGATATTCATCTTTTCTGATGGCTGAGTAATATTCCATTGTATATATGAACTACATCTTCTTTATCCATTCATCTGTTGAAGGACATCTCGGCTCTTTCCATAGTTTGGCTATTGTGGACATTACTGCTATGAACACTGGGGTGCATGTACCCCTTCTTTTCACTACATCTGTATCTTCAGGGTAAACACCCAGTAGTGCAATTGCTGGGTTGTAGGGTAGCTGTATTTTTAACATCTTGAGGAACCTCCATACTGTTTTTTATGTCTCCCGTTTCCCTCAATATTTTGTCCATATTGTCCTTTAAGTCACTTGAGCACATAGAATGGATTTACAGTAGCTGTTTTAAAATCATGGTCTGCTAACTCAATCATTTCATTCATTTCTGGATGTGTTTCTATTTGCTGATCTTCCTCCAGTTTAACGTGTCACATTTTCTTGTTTCTTGACCATAATAGTACTTTTCAATGCATGCTCGGTACTGTGAACCTTACATCACAAAGTGCTAGATTTTGGAGGGTTCTTTTAAAGAGTGCTAGACTTTGTTCTTCCAAGAAGAGAAGTTACTCATGGAGTAGACTGATCTTTTTGAGTAAGGCACTGCTTAAAAAAAAAATAATTTTGAATTTGGGGGTAGAATAACTTTCCACTCTGGGGCTAGTATGGCCACACTACTAATTTGTTTTCTGTCTGGATTATTCAGTAAATCACCATATATTCGATCCCTATTATTTATTCTGGCTGTTTAGAACTTGAACGTCTCTTATTCTTTTATAAGCTCCAGGAACTTTTCACCATATAGCACCCATTCATTCTTTGCTCAGACATTTGTAGTTTTACCCTTTGCAGGCATGCCTTACTATTCAACAAAACACTTAACAATGCCTCTATGCAGATATTTTTTTTTCCTTCCAAATGGAAAACATAGCTGCACCACCTTATACTGAATAACACCCTTCTCTCTTTCTCTTTTTAAACCAGTAATATGAATACTTTTTGTATTTCAAAAATCACAGTACATGCTAGGGTCTGGTTTTATAGTTTTTAAATTCCTTTATCTTTCTGTCTGCCCATATTGTGTTACTAAAAACATATTTTTTCTTACTTTTTCTCTGAATTTTTTTTTAAGTAGGCTCTATGCCTAGCATGGAGCCCAACATAGGGCTTGAACTCACAACCCTGAGATCAAGACCTGAGCTGGGATCAAGAGTCAGACTCTTAACTGACAGGCACCCCTGAAATATTTTTAATATCCATGTGATGTAACTCCTTTCTAAGTATTCTAATATTCTTTAAAAAAATAACAGAATTAGTATTGCATATTTAATCTTCTCAATGATTTTTAGAATAATTTTATTAAGGTCTTCCCCAATTTCTTTTGGAATCTATAGTAGAAATTTCTGTTTCTAAAATTTAGGAAGACTTGAAAGGTTTTAAATAGTGTCTTTTCATTCAAGAAGAAGAAGAAAAAAAAATATATATCCCTTGTTTTTTTTTGTTGTTGTTGTTATGGTTGTTCTTCTCTGGCTATTAGTATTATTTTAGAGATTCTACTTTTTTGTTGTATTTATTCTTATATCTTTCAATTCTTATATCACAATTATAAGTGCTATCCTTTCTTTAATTATATTTCCTTGTTATTACTTTTATATATGAATAGTTGATTTTATATATTAATTTTCATTTCTATACTTTATCACTTGATTAATATTTTTGAATTACTGAGTGAATCTAAATTAATAAGAGAATCATCTTGAACCCTTTGAATAAATTGAATGATAATCTACCCAAAATATCAATGGTATATTTTCTTACCTCTCATGACAAGAACTGCTTGTTGGCATGATTTTTTAAGTAGAATACTTTTGCATCATTTGCCCCAATCTGTAATTTCATTTCAGAAATATAAAATCTGAGACTCAGAGAGGTGACACAACTTACCCAGGAGCAATAGTGGCAGAAAGGATGAACTTGGATGCGTACCAAGGTCTCCCAACTCCAGACTCAGTGCCCTTTCTAACACATGTCACTGTTTCTCATCAGGTGTCTGCCTCCTTTGAAGATTTATCCCAGCATTATCCAACTAAGAATTGTAATAATGCATTTGAGTTCTCTCTGAGATTATGCCAATGATTTTTTCAGAGGTGGGGCAAAGACAGTCTTGAAAGTGCTGGCTGAGTTGATATTCAGCCTCTAGAGAAGGAAAAAAGAAGGATTTGGGAGTATAGTAAGATGGAGTATGACAGTCCCACATAAACTGGTAGAGATGAGATGCATCTCATGTGTCCAGGTGTATTGAAGGACCTGTCACTCACACATTGGTTTATGAGGCAGAGGTAAGTTAATTCAAGTTAATATGCAGAAATGTTTCTAATAACAACCTGTCAAGAGTGAAGAGGGACATTTCAGGTGAGAGAAATGAAAAGAGAAAAGGAATACCAGAAAAGAACTGAAAAATCAGTCAAGGGAACAGAACATTTCTCCATTATAATCATAAAAGAGGTGACTAGAATTACTTTCTCACTAGCAATTCATCTTAGAGTTAATAATGTTCTGTATTTAAGAAACTGAACTATAGGGGCACCTGGGTGGCTCAGTCGTTAGGCGTCTGCCTTCGGCTCGGGTCATGATCCCAGGGTCCTGGGGGCTAGCCCCACATCGGGCTCCCTGCTCGGCGGGAAGCCTGCTTCTTCCTTTCCCACTCCCCCTGCTTGTGTTCCTGCTCTCGCTATCTCTCTCTGTCAAATAAATAAATAAAATCTTAAAAAAAAAAAAACTGAACTATAAAATCAAATATATCTGGGTTCAGATCCCACTTAAACTACTTAACATTTCTAAGTAGCAATTTCTTTTCCTTTCAGGTGGAAATAATGATATCTAATATAATTGAAGGCTGTGAGGATTACCTGAAATAATATATGCATTGAGAACATGTATAAAAATACAATATGATCTTTAAAGGGGTGGAGTGGTAGATGTTATCTATATAATGTATAATAATAAAAAACTCAATTATCTTATAAAGAAGATATGTGACTTTAAAATTAAATGGAGAGATAATATGATAATAAATGATAATGACTGAGAGGGTATAAGGACATCATTCATTCATTCCTTTACTCAACAAACATATTTTGGTTACCTATCCTGTGCTATTCACTTTTAAGGATATATAGAAAAAGTTAAGTTTTTTTTGACACAAATAACTAATAATCTTTAAAGTGTAACACTTGAAATGAAGTTGGAAGAAGTGGAAGTTAAGTGTGTGTACAAGAAGACTGAGAGGGAGCAAGTGGTTAGCTTTAAAAATTCAAGGAAGGATACTGCTGTGCTCTGAATGTCCCACAAGCATAAAAACCTAAGAACTGTAATTCAGATTTTTTTCTAGATGAGAAGTATATACCTAGGACTAAGTATATGCCAGAGCTCTGCTAGGGGAGAGGTTGAAGTTATCTCATTTGATCCTCAAAATAAGCCTGTGAAATAGGTTATTATTTTTTTTACATTAAAACTAATAAGGAAACTGAGATTCAAAACTGCTATGTAGATGCTTACTCAATAACACACAGCTAATTTTAATAGAGCCAGTATTCATACCTATCTTAAGCAGAGATCAAGCTCTTGATTTCCAAGTTATGTATTCTTATTTGGGAAGATAGCAACATATCACTCAGGTGTTCCAAATATACTTTTGAAAGACCTCTTGACCACTTGAAGTGGTGTGGATGACTGAAAGTGACTTAATAGAGTAGATTTTAGGGCTTCTTCCAAACCTAAAATCTTAACATGCTATGCCTAAAACACATGATTTACTAACATTCAATGCTATATGAACTTAGGGAAATAATTCTATCTTCCTGAGATTTGTCATCCATCATTAAAATGAGGATAATATTGTTTAAATGAGGAATATGTTGGTAGGATTGTTTAAACAAGTAAATGGAATGATGACTATTATGTGTTCATGTGTATTTAAATTGTAAACTTGTGCTGAGGGAGCCGTAGTTCACCCTGAACACCATGTGTTTGCACACAGTGAATACTCAATGAATGTTAGTATTTGTCACTTTTTTTTTTATTATTAGGAAATCCATTTCCTAAGACTAAGGAAAGTACAAAATAAGTCTATTATAATATGTAGGAAAAGACTGACAAAAAAGAACCCAAAGTCACATTTCTGTGGTCTCAATTCTCCATAAATATAAAATGATGGGGTTTGAATGTACATCATAAATGGGGGAAGATTTTATTAGAGTTATTAGAACCAAAACTCCAACAAAAGAGAAAGACCAATACAGTTGGTGTTATAAATTAATCTATTATCTTATCTAGAAAGAATGTATTTTAAAGAATTATACACATGTTATATGGTCATTTGATTTAAAAAAAAAAAAATATGGCACATTTCAGTTCAATTTGGAAAAGGTGGTCTTTCCAAAAAGCAGTGTGTGAACAATTAGATATCTATGATGAACCCTGACCTCTACCTCACATCACGTATAAAAATTAATTTGAGATAGATAATAGGCTTAAATGTGAAAGGCATAAACTTCTAAGAGATGTAGTTTTTTAAGAAGATTTATTTATTTATTTGAGAGAGAAGGAGAGAGAGAGAGAGTGTGTGTCTCAAGCAGACCCTGCACTGAACACAGAGCCTGACGTGGGGTTCAATCCCATGACACTGAGATTACAACCTGAGCCAAAACCAAAAGTCAGTTAACCAACTGTGCCACCTAGATGCCCCAAAGATGTAGATTTTTTTTAAATTAATATTATTAGATAGTCAAAAAGGTCTTAAGTAGGACTCAAAAAGCACTGACCATAAAATTGATTTTTTTAAAAAAGGGAAAGGATTTTTTTTAGGATTAAAAACTTCTGTTTATTAGACAGTATCATTAAGGAAGTAAAGACAAATCACAGACCAGAAGTAACTGTTTTCTCTCTCTCTATATATATATCTGATGGAGGATTCATATCTAGGTTATATAACAAACTCTCAAACTCTTAAATATCAAAAATGAAATTATAAATCCAATTTAAAAAATAAACAAATGACTCAAACACTATACAAAAGAAGATATGTGAAAGGACAATAAACATGGAAAGTCACTTATGATCATTAGCTATCACAAAAACGCAAATTAAACCATCAAGAGATCCCTCTTTAGATCAGAGAGATACCTCTTATCAGGCATAATAACTGATTTGAAAAAGATGGGCAATATGAAGTATGGGCTAGGCTGAAGAATAACTGGAACCCACTTACATTGCTGGTGGGAGTGTAAAATGGTAAAACCACCTTGGAAAACTGCATAGCAGTTCCTACTGAAGTTAAACATAAACGTCTACCTTAAAACTAAGTACTCCCACTCTTTGGCACATTCCCTATAGAAATGAGTGCAGGTATTCAAACAACCTTGTTCAAAAGTGTTTGTATATTTATTCATTTAGACAAAATCTCTAAACAACCCAAATGCCCACTGACAGCAGAATGGACAAATGAAGTGTGATATACATATTTAAAGAAATATTACAGAACAGTAAAACAAACTATTGATAAGAGAGATAAAATCCCAAACATGTTGAGTGAAAAAAGACAGACAAAAGAAGAATACATAATGTAGATTTCATGTATCTTTAAAAGACAAATCAAAATAAAGACAGAGGTAATTTATGAAGCTAGAAGTCAAAATAGTGGTTACCTCTTGTGATAGGCAGAATTATGGCTCCCAACAATATTCATGTACTTATCCCAAGAACCTATAAATATGTCAGGTTACACGGCAAAGGGGAATTAAAGTTGCAGATGGAATTAAGGTCTAACTGGAACTAACTTTTAAGGTCACTAATCAGCTGACTTCAAAACAGGGAGATTATCTTAGATGATCCAGTGGGACCCAAGGTACCTACAAAGGCCCTTATTAATGAAAGAGGAAGCAGAAGAGAGTCAGAGAAAGAGACGGAACAATGGAAATAGTGCCAGCGAAATGAAATGTTGCTGGTTTTGAAGACAGGTGGAGGCCATGACCCAAGGAACACTGCAGCCTCTAGAATCTAGAAAAATCAAAGGAACAGATTCTCTACTAAGGCCTCCAGAAAGGAAGTTCTGCCAACCCTTTTATCTTAGTCTAGTGAGACTGGTGTTGAATGTCTGACAGTAAAATAATAAATGTGTATTGTTTAAGTCACTAAGTTTGAGGTAAAATGCTATGGCAGCAATAAGATACCAGATGGTTATACAGGTACACATCCATACAAAAAATTGTTAAACTGCACATTATGATCAGTGATCTTTATGCCTATACTCTATACATGTTAGCCCTCAATTAAAAAAAATCAGTCATCATTCAGGCAAATTTTTTAAATAACTGACATTAACCTATGCTGCCAAAAATTTGGGGATATGGTCATTATAATTCACTACTGAATGGAAGTGTCAATTTGTTGAGTCACTTTGGTAGGCAACTGAATAGTAGAGGTGAAGATGCACAATCTTTCCCATCTAGCTGGTCTATTCCTAGGTATTATCACTTATAGAAATTATTTTGTTTATATCAGAAAGACACACGTATTACACATATACTGCAACAGTGCTTATAAAGGTAAAATAAGGAAAACAAATTAAATACTTATAAAGAGGGGAATGACTTAATAGAGTTTAATGTGTTTAAATGAATAAAATAGATCTGCATGCATCATGACAGAAAAGGGAACACAGTATAAAATGTTGAATGAAAAACAAGCATTTTGCAGTATGATCTATATAATTTAGTGGCACTTATATAAAGCACACTATTCATTATTACATACATACTAGTAAAAATACAAAATATGTACAAGACGAAAACATACACATCCAAGATAAAATTGAACTCTGAAGAAGAGTAGAAAATGAGATGAAGGAGGTTAATAAAGGGAACTTCAAGTGGATGTTAAGATATTTTCTTAAAAACATATTCTTGGGTGGATGGAGCAAGATGGTAGAGGAGTAGGAGACCTAAATTTCGTCTGGTCCCAGGAATTCAGCTAGATAGTTATCCAACCATTCTGAACACCTACAAATTCAACAGGAGATCGAAGAAAAGAATAGCAATTCTATGAACAGAAAAGCGACTACTTTCTGGAAGGTGTCTTCTGATTTGTTTAGTGTATATTTTTCTGGGGTCATTGTTACCCTTTTAGCATTTTGTTCTCTCATTCATCTATTCTCCTCTGGACAAAATGACAAGATGGTAAAAATCACCTCAAAAAAAAGAACAAGAGGCAGTACTGACTGCCAGGGACCTAATCAATACAGACATTAGTAAGATGTCAGAACTAGAGTTCAGAATGATGATTTTAAAGATACTAGCTGGGCCAGAAAAAAGCATAGGAGATACTAGAGAATCCCTTTCTGGAGAAATAAAAGAACTAAAATCTAGCCAAGTCAAAATCAAAAAGGCTATTAATGAGGTACAATAAAAAATGGAGGTTCTAACTGCTAGGATAAATGAGACAGAAGAGAGAATTAGTGATATAGAAGACCAAATGATGGAGAATAAAGAAGCTGAGAAAAAGAGAGATAAACAACTACTGTATCACTAGGGGAGAATCTGAGAGATAAGTGATACCATAAAGCAAAACAATATTAGAATAACTGAGATCCCAGAAGAAGAAGAAAAAGAGAGAGGGGCAGAAGGTATATTGGAGAAAATTATAGCAGAGAACTTGCCTAATTTGGGGAAGGAAACAGGCATCAAAATCCAGGAGGCACAGAGAACCCCCCCTCAAAATCAATAACAATATGTCAATACCCCAAAATCTAATAGTAAAGCTCACATGTCTCAGAGGCAAAGAGAAAATCCTGAAAGCAGCTTGGGACAAGAGGTCTGTAACCTACAACAGTAGAAACATTAGATTGGCAGCAGACCTATCCACAGAGACCTGGCAGGCCAGAAAGGACTGGCATGATATATTCAGAGCACTAAATGAGAAAAATATGCAGCCAAGAATACTATACCCAGCTAGGCTGTCACTGAAAATAGGAGAAACTAAAAGAATTTGCAAACACCAAACCAGCCCTACAAGAAATATTGAAAGGGGTCCTCTAAGCAAAGAAAGAGCCTAAAAGCAACAGAGACCAGAAAGGAACACAGACAATATACAGTAACAGTCACCTTACAGGCAATACAATGGCACTAAATTCATATCTTTCAATAGTTACCCTCAATGTATATGGGCTAAATGCCCCAATCAAAAGACACAGCCTATCAGATTAGATAAAAAAACAAGACCCATCGATATGCTGTCTGCAAGAGACTCATTTTAGACCCAAAGACACCTCCAGATTGAAAGTGAGGGGTTGGAAAACCATGTACCATGCTAATGGACAGCAAAAGAAAGCCTGTGTGGCAATCCTTATATCAGGCAAATTAGATTTTTTTTTTTTTTTAAAGATTTTATTTATTTATCTGACAGAGAGAGACACAGCGAGAGAGAGAACACAAGCAGGGGGAGTGGGAGAGGGAGAAGCAGGCTTTCCACTGAGCAGGGAGCCCGATGCGGGGCTCGATCCCAGGACCCTGGGATCATGACCTGAGCCGAAGGCAGACGCTTAACGATTGAGCCACCCAGGCACCCCCAAATTAGATTTTAAACCAAAGACTATAATAATAGATGAGGAAGGACACTATATCCTACTTAAAGGGTCTATCCAACAAGAAGATCTAACAATTGTAAATATCTATGCCCCTAACATGGGAGCAGCCAATTATATAAGTCAATTAATAACAAAAGCAAAGAAATGCATCAACAATAATACAATAATAGTAGGGGACTTTAACACCCCCCTCACTGAAATGGACAGATCATCTAAGCAAAAGATCAACAAGGAAATAAAGGCTTTAAATGACACACTGACCAGATGGACTTCACAGATATATTCAGAACATTCCATCCTAAAGCAAGAGAATACACATTCTTCTCTAGTGCACATGGAACATTCTCCAAAATAGATCATGTCCTGGGTCACAAATCAGGTCTCAACCAGTACCAAAAGATTGGAATCATTCCCTGCATATTTTTAGACCACAATGCTTTGAAACTAGAACTCAATCACAAGAGGAAAGTCGGAAAGAACTCAAATACATGGAGGCTAAAGAGCATCCTACTGAAGAATGAATGGGTCAACCAGGAAATTAAAGAAGAATTAAAAAAATTCATGGAAACCAATGAAAATGAAAACACAACTATTCAAAATCTTTGGGATACAGCAAAGGCAGTCCTAAGAGGAAAGTATATAGCAATACAAGCATTTCTCAAGAAACAAGAAAGGTCTCAAGTACACAACCTAACCCTACACCTAAAGGAGCTGGAGAAAGAACAGCAAATAAAGCCTAAACCCAGCAGGAGAAGAGAAATAAAGATTAGAGCAGAAATCAATGAAATAGAAACCAAAAGAACAGTAGAACAGATCAACGAAACTAGGAGCTGGTTCTTTTGAAAAAATTAATAAGATTGATTAAACCCCTGGCCAGACTTATCAAAAATAAAAGAGAAAGGACCCAAATAAATAAAATCATGAATGAAAGAGGAGAGATCACAACCAACACCAAAGAAATAGAAATAATTATAAGAACATATTATGAGCAACTATATGCCAACAAATTAGATAATCTGGAAGAAATGGATGCACTCCTAGAGACGTATAAACTAACAAAACTGAACCAGGAAGAAACAGAAAACCTGAACAGAACTATAACCAGTAAGGAAATTGAAGCAGTAATCAAAAATCTCTGAAGAAACAAGAGTCCAGGGCCAGATGGCTTCCCAGGGGAATTCTACCAAACATTTAAAGAAGAATTAATACCTATTCTTCTGAAACTGTTCCAAAAAATAGAAATAAAAGAAAAACGTCCAAACTCATTTTATGAGGCCAGCATTACCTTGATCCCAAAGTCCAAGGACCCCATCAAAAAGGAGAATTACACACCAATATCCTTGATGAACATGGATGCAAAAATTCTCACCAAAATACTAGCCAATAGGATCCAACAGTACATTAAAAGGATTATTCACCACGATCAAGTGGGATTTATCCCTGGGCTGCAAGGTTGATTCAACATCTGCAAATCAATCAATGTGATACAATACATTAATAAAGGAAAGAACAAGAACCATATGATCCTCTCAAAAGATGCAGGAAAAGCATTTGACAAAGTTCAGCATCCTTTCTTGATGAAAACTCTTCAGAGTATAGGGATAGAGGGTACATACCTCAATATCATAAAAGTCATCTATGAAAAACCCACGGCGAATATCATTCTCAATGGGAAAAAACTGAGAGCTTTTCCCCTAAGTTCAGGAACACGGCAGGGATGTCCACTATCACCACTGCTATTCAACATAGTACTAGAAGTCCTAGCCACAGCAATCAGACAACAAAAAGAAATAAAAAGCAACCGAATCGGCAAAGAAGAAGTCAAACTCTCACTTTCTGCAGATGATATGATATTTTATGTGGAAAACCCAAAAGACTCCCCCCAAAACTGCTAGAACTCATACAGGATTTCAGTAAAGTGGCAGGATATAAAATCAATGCACAGAAATCAGTGGCATTTCTAAACACCAACAACAAGACAGAAGAAAGAGAAATTAAGGAGTCGATCCCATTTACAATTGCACCCAAACCCATAAGATACCTAGGAATAAATCTAAACAAAGAGGCAAAGGATCTGTACTCAGAAAACTATAGAACACTCATGAAAGAAATCGAGGAAGACACAAAGAAATGGAAAAACGTTCCATGCTCATGGATTGGAAGAACAAATATTGTGAAGATGTCAATGCTACCTAGAGCAATCTACACATTTAATGCAATCCCTATCAAAATACCATCCACTTTTTTCAAAGGAACGGAACAAATAATCCTAAAATTTGTATGGAACCAGAAAAGACCCCGAACAGCCAGAGGAATGTTGAAAAAGAAAAGCAAAGCTGGCGGCATCACAATTCCGGACTTCAAGCTCTATTACAGAGCTGTCATCATCAAGACAGTATGGTACTGGCACAAAAACAGACACATAGATAGATGGAACAGAATGGAGAGCCCAGAGATGGACCCTCAACTCTATGGTCAACTCATCTTTGACAAAGCAGGAAAGAATGTCCAATGGAAAAAAGACAGTCTCTTCAACAAATGGTGTTGGGAAAATTGGAAAGCCACATGCAGAAGAATGAAAGTGGACTATTTCCTTACACCACACACAAAAATGGGACTCAAAATGGTTGAAAGACCTAAATGTGAGACAGGAATCCATCAAAATCCTAAAGGAGAACACAGGCAGCAACCCCTTTGACCTCAGCCACAGCAACTTCTTCCGAGACACATCGCCAAAGGCAAGGGAAGTAAGGGCAAAAGTGAACTATTGGGACTTCATCAAGATAAAAAGCTTTTGCACAGCAAAGGAAACAGTCAACAAAACCAAAAGACAAACAACAGAATGGGAGAAGATTTGCAAATGACATATCAGATAAAGGGCTAGTATCTAAAATCTATGAAGAACTTATCAAACTCAACACCCAAAGAACAAATAATCCAATCAAGAAATGGGCAGAAGACATGAACAGACATTTCTGCAAAGAAGATATCCAAATGGCCAACAGACACATGAAAAAGTGCTCAACATCGCTCAGCATCAGGGAAATCCAAATCAAAACCTCAACGAGGTTTAGCCAGTCAGAATGGGTAAAATTAACAAGTTAGGAAATGACAGATGTTGGTGAGGATGTGGAGAAAGGGGAACCCTCCTACACTGTTGGTGGGACTGCAAGCTGGTGCAGCCACTCTGGAAAACAGTATGGAATTTCCTCAAGAAGTTGAAAATAGAGGTATCCTATGACCCAGCAATTGCACTACTGGGTATTTACCCCAAAGATACAAATGTAGTGACCTGAAGGGGTACATGCACCCCAATGTTTATAGCAGCAATGTTCACAATAGCCAAACTATGGAAAGAGCCTAGATGTCGATCAATGGATGAATGGATAAAGAAAATGTGGCATATATATATAAAGGAATATTATGCAGCCATCAAAAAAAACACCATGAAATCTTGCCATTTGCAATGACGTGGATGGAACTAGAGGGTATTATACTAAGCGAAATAAGTCAATCCGAGAAAGACAATTATCATATGATCTCACTCATATGGGGAATTTGAGAAACAAGACAGAGGATCATAGGGGAATGTAGGGAAAAATGAAACAAGCAAAACCAGAGAGGGAGACAAACTGTAAGAGACTCTTAATCTCAGGAAACAAACTAAGGGTTGCTCAGGTGGAGGGGGGTGGGAGGGATGGGGTGGCTGTGTGATAGACACTGGGGTGCGTATGTGCTAAGGTGAGCACTGTGAATTGTGTAAGACCGATGAATCACAGACCTGTACCCCTGAAACAAATAATACATTATATGTTAATGAAAAAGAAAGAGAGATGGATCAATGATGGATAAAAAAAACAAAAACAAAAACATATTCTTGGGACACCTGGGTGGCTCAGTCAGTTATGCAGCTAACTCTGGATTTCTACTGAGGTCATGATCTCAGGGTTGTGGGATCGAGCCTCACGTTGGGCTCAATGCTCAGCAAGGAGTTTGCTTATCCCTCTCCCTCTGCTCCTCCCCCCACTTGTGCTCTCTTGCTCTATCTCTAAAATAAATAAATAAATAAAATCTTTAAAAAACATATTCTTACATATTTTTCTTTAAAATACATGTGGCAGGGGCGCCTGGGTGGCTCAGTCATTAAAGTGTCTGCCTTCGTCTCAGGTCAGGATCCCAGGGTCCTGGGATCGAGACCCGCATCGGGCTCCCTGCTCAGCGGGAAGCCTGCTTCTCTCTCTCCCACTCCCCCTGCTTGTGTTCCCTCTCTCGCTGTGTCTCTCTCTGTCAAATAAATAAATAAAATCTTTAAAAAAATAAAAAATAAAAAAATAAAATACATGAGGCAGAAGGAGGTAATGACTGTGAGATGGAATGGAGTGAGAGCCATGGAAAAGAAGGGACAAGTCTTTCCTTGCAATAGGAAGTATTAAGTCTGAAGACCTCTGTAGGAATGGCTGTCAACCAGGTGGGATTTAGTAAATATTTGGAAACATTTAGTAATATCTGGAGACATTTTTTAATTGACATGACTGGAGGAGGTGTTGACAGCAACCAGGGATGCTGATAAACATCCTACAATGCAAAGGACACCTCTACACAGAAAAGAATTTTCCAGCCCAAAATAGCAGCAAGGTTTGAAAAAGTGCTCTAAATCTTTTTCTAGTGGTAACTATAGTGGATGAAACAACTTTTGGAGAAGGATGCTAGCCTTTTTTGCGTGAAGCTAATACTTGTTATTTACTTTTTGGACTGGGGTTGCTAAAATGGATGGGATAAGAACAATTGGTGTTTGTGGAGTAGGGAAAGTATTTGGAATAATTGTTTAAGAAAATGAACCACAGAGTCGATAGGTAAGAAGATGAAGTGACAAGCAGTGGGCAAAGGGCCCAGTCAGCTCAGTCTTGTCATCTGGGTCCACCTAATTGTGTAAACTTGTGATTAATTAACCATGCTAAGTGTACAATCAACTCTGAAGACTCAGCACACATGACCAGAATTATGTTGACTTTAAATACTCTGAGGGTGAAGTTAGAAGGGTGAGTAGATGGGTAAGCACTTATTTGGAAGCATGACATTCTGGATTCTAGTCCTAGTCTACCCAAGAATTCTGTTTATTGCTAGATATGTCAATTTATAGCTCAGCCTTCATTGTCATACTTCAAAAACCAAGACTGGCAAATTAGACAATTCAATGGGTGTTGCAAAGAGCTGTTCAGATTGCTCCCCTTTGAGGAGTAAAGGAGTTAATTTCCCAGCTTCTGGAGAACAGAAGACAGCCCTCAGTTTCCAGCTACCCTTAGGAATTGCCTCAGCCGAAGACAGCTTCCTCTCCAAAGGCTGTACCCCCTTCCTGGAATTCCCAATATCCAATAACTGGTTGATTCATGGTAGTATAAAGGCCTGGCTCTCTTGCTCCAACTCAGGACAGATCTGAAGACCATACCATCTTCATAATGTCCTTCAGTGTTGGGTAAAGTGTTCCACTAACACTGAACCACAGGTTGACTTTTCCCTCTTCCCAATCTCAATCCTATCTCCTTTTCTTCTCTTCAACAGATAACTGATAAGAGCAACTTTCTAATTAACCTCATCCATGCTAATCTTCATCCTGGTATCTGCTTCCTGGAAACCTATAATAGATATAGATAAACCTATAATAGATGACCTCCTGGTTCTCTTCCATTTATCACATTTCATTAATCTCATGCCTACATCCCCAGTCTTAAAGTAAAATCTGCATCAGGATATGTGTTTGAATGTGGGGGTGTGTGTATACCTAAAAAGTCATCACACATAACCCCTCTTGTCCCTACTGTCTTGAAAATAAAGCAGCCATAATTTTAATCCAAATAAATAATTAGTATACTCTTTGGCAAAAAACCACCTACACTACCTAAAAATACTAAATAGCCACACTTCACCACTGGCACATTGATAGTATTTTCCCCCTTAGTTAAGTACTTTTCTGCCACTAATTTATTGCTAAAGAAATGGATATGCTAGATCACTTAATCCTCCATATTTTATAGATGAAGAAACTGAGGCCCCGATACTCTGAGTGGCTGCTTATTTTGCACAGTGAATAACTAAAAGAGCTGGGACTAGCACACGGTTGTTCTCGTTTTAATGACACAGTTCTTTCCATCACATGGTAGAAACAGATTCAAAACTATTTAGGCAAATTCATAAATGACAGAATTATCATTATTATTTTCATCTTGACTTCAAGAAGAACAACTATATCGTTTTTACATAAGATTCTATTCCTCATAAGATGCAAGGAAATTTGGACCCAACCATATAATCTGGAATTAGAAAAGACTGTCGTTATTAAGCATCTGCCTACGGCTCAGGTCATGATCTCAGGATCCTGGGATGGAGCCCCACATCAGGCTCCCTGCTCTGTGGGAAGCCTGCTTCTCCCTCTCCCACTCCTCCTGCTTGTGTTCCCTCTCTCGCTGTGTCTCTCTCTGTCAAATAAATAAATAAAATCTTAAAAAAAAAGAAAATACTGTGGAGGCTATTTAGCATAGAAAATGCACATAAGCTCTTTCTCACATGCCAACTGTACTCATTTGGCAAATGCTTGGTGGAATATCATATGAATGATGATATTAATGCCACATCTGGCTCAGTGGAAAGAAGTGTGTTGATTTAATTCGTGATGTCTGCCACGAGCATGGGAATCAGCCTCAGTGGCTTTGATACCATGTGTCTACAGTCCTAGAACTAGTGAAACACTTTTATTCTATGAATAGGGATACTTAGCCCCAGACAGAGCAGATATTGCAGGAAGAGTACACACACACACACACACACACACACACACACACACACAGTGGTCAAGACTAGAATCCAAGTTACCTTTGAGAACAGTTTCCTTTTCTTGCTATCTGTGTTGTTCAAAACAATGTCTACTAGCCACATATAGCTATTTAAATTTAACTCAATTAAAATTAAAATGCTAAAATTATTTTTTCAGTTATACAGACTATATTCAGTATGGGACAGTACAGAAAGCCATCATCAGCAAAAATTCTATTGGACACTGAAATATCCATGGGCCTCTGAAATGATTATGTTCACATATTCCCATGACTTAGTGAATACTCAACAAAAATTGAGGGTGATAACTGATGTTGAGAAATCTAAAAGTTCTTCAGCTTATGCATGGGCTGCATCAAGATTATATATCCCCTGGGACAACTTCTGTCCAAGGTTAACATTTTACCTTTTGAAAGTACATAGGGATAAAAGCTAGTTTTCAACTTCATGCATACCATGTGCCTTGTAATATATCCTGTGCCTTTCTATGTTAGACTCATATTGTTAGAGTCTGAGGTGAAACCTTCATGGGATATTCTCCACATACAACATAAGGAAAATGTCAACCAATATGTTACTTGGGGTAGAAGAGCAACATATATTTATTGAATTAATTTTTCCTTATTGCTTTCAGTGTTGATCATAACTATCTGTCTAAGAAACATTTCTATATATAAGACCATACACATAGGAATTTGAGTAGGTTCAAATCCTCAATGTAAAGCCCACTTTCTTTAGTGAAAGCTACCATGTAGTAAACAAGCACTGTTACCTCCAATTACATGATTAATCCTCACAGTGCCCCCTGAGAGCTAGTATTGTTTTTCTTTCACAGAAGAGAAAATTGAACTTTAAAAGGTAATTTTTTTCCAAGACACTAAAGTGGTAAATGCCATGGAATATGATCTCAGCTCTGTGTGTCTGTCTTCACAGCTCATGGTATATGTCATGAGCATATACTTCATGCTGTCTTGTCTGATAGGGTCTCTATAGACCAACTAGTTTGACCAATTCTTTATCTTCAAATAATTCTGGAGAAAACTATCTTTGAGAATCACTACTGGAGATGCTAGCTGTGATTTGGATGCATTATTGAAACTATAAGGTCCTCATCTTCTAATGCCTCCTTTAAATTTGTCTATGTTGTCACCAAAAACCATGTAACGGATTAATTGTATTAGGGAAGCACTCGGACTAAGATGGAAAGAAAACTGGACTTGGTGTCCCAGAATCTGATTCAAACTCTCGGTTCTTTCCCTCACTGGTCATGCACTGGTAAGTAAATCACTCGTTTTCCCTAAACCTCAATTATCTCCATATAAGCAAGACTATATCATCGAGCTGCCTTGAGGGTTAAGAGTCTGTACTGAAGCATAAAACAGACTATGGCACATTATTGGTGCTCAACATACGTGTACCATTTGCTGATCTATGAGACAGATGACATTTTGTTCTTGCCTCAACTTAAGAACCTATCTGACTTCAAATACCACTGACCTGTGGTTTCCTTGTGTGCAGTGTGATGATGATTCCTACACTACATCAGAGCATTTTGTGAGGATTAAATGGAACAGTGTGAGAAAAACATGTAAATAATATAGGATTCAAGTGCGGCAGTAACAACCAACTTTACAGAGGCTGAACCAGGCCCTATGCAATTCACTCTATGGGCATTATCCTGTCAAATTATCCCAATGATCCTATTGAAAAGGCACTATTATTATCTCCAATTTTTATATGAAACAATTGAGTAGTATAGTTAGAAACTAGTAAAGACAAGATTCAAAGCCAGACTGAGTGCACAGTGGCACTCTTAACCATTACACTATACAGTGTTCATTGCATGGGGTGGTGTGCATGAAGGTAAGTATAACAAAGCAGCCTCAATTTTCTGCAGAGCATTTTAAAATTTTCTCCAGAGACAATGGGTCAGGCTACTTCAAGCCATACTCCAACTTCCATGCCAAGCCCACCCCCTCTCAGCATACAGGAGCTTGATTTCCTCATCCATCATTCCCTTTTTAATAACACCCTCCCATTCATCTACTCTTACTTCTTCACACCCCCTGGCATGTTGACAGTGGCTGGAGTTTCCCATTTAAGCAGTCATTCTTGTAGAAAAGGGAGCTGACAAGATTAATGTCAGTCAGTGACTAAAGGCAGCATCATGCATCTCTGCACTCAGGTAATTGGAAGAATGGCATGTCCCAAATATATCTGGAATACTTTCCAAAAGTTTGCTGTAAAACTGAGAGATCAAATTCTACCATTTCAGGGTTTCTTTCACATACATTGTTGTTCAGGAAATCTGGAATCAAGGGTTGGTAAAAATGGATGGTGGCACTTGATATTGTCTAGTCATTTAATATGCAGAGAAAAATTAGTTATAGAGAGGTAGCATAACTTACCCAAGGTTGCTCAGATATTTCAGTGCAACAGGCAAGCTAAAACCCGTTTCTCATGACTTCAACCATTGCCTCCCAGATTTTTCTTATAAATCTTATCATCTGCCTCCACTGTCTTATTCTTCCATCTGCCTCCACAGGGGCCAGTAATGAAGTTGAATTGACTTCCATAAGTGAGTTCTCCATTTTCCCCTAGAGTGAAGCTCTTTGGGTATCTTGCTGACAGAATTTTTAATAAGTATCTCTACTTTTAAAAAGACCCGCTTCATTCCTTTGCCCATCTTCTGCCACTCCCTCAAGAACAGACCATTCCAACTGGCCCTCGAGTCTCTCTCTCTGCCTCGCTGCTTCACTGCATTCTTTAACTTCATCCTTCCAAAGGCACAAGGCAGCATCATGCCCTGAATTTAGAATGGAAAGTGGGAACTATCTGAACAAAATGACAAGGAGGAAAAAAAAGAAAGGAACTTCTACCACACATGCCTTTTCAGAGAAAAAATGAAAAATCATCCTTGTATTCCCTGGGAATGAAATTCACAAAGTAGGCAGAGTTCTTTAGGGTCCCTTCTGTTTAATAATTGTAAATGTAGTCTCATTATATAAAAGTTAAAACAAACAACAGTTTCCAGGACAGCATATCTACCATGTTTGCATCTATACCTGTTAGACTGTAAACTTTCATGCTGAGCTTGACCTTGAACAAATCACTTCACTTTTTAGACTTTAGTATCCTCATCTGTACAAAGTGAAGGAAACACTGATATTTTCTATCTTCCCTTATGTTTTTTTTTTAATTTTATTATTTATTTATTTTAGAGAGAGAGAGGGAGAGAAGGAGAGAGCATGAGCAGGGGCAAGAGTAGAGGGAGAGGGACTAGCAGACTCTGTGCTGAATGTGGAGCCCGACACAGGGCTCAATCTCATGACCCTGAGATCATGACCTGAGCCGAAACCAAGTGTCTGATACTTAACCAACTGAGCCACCCAGGCGCCCCTATCTTCTCTTATGTTCTAATAACTTAGTTAGCATAGGCTAACCATAGGAGGAGAAAGAAAAGCTGGGGGAGGATGAAGGAGATGGCAGGGAGGGGAGAAACATAATTCCACGTTAATAGGTTAAAAGCCAAGATAAAAGACTAGGCACTTGTCCCTTATGCATTCCTTCCCATTCAAAGATGGATTTGTCGGGCCACCTGGGTGGCTCAGTCATTAAGCGTCTGCCTTCGGCTCAGGGCTCAGGGCTCAGGTCATGATCCCAGGGTCCTGGGATCGAGCCCCACATTGGGCTCTCTGCTGGGCGGGAAGCCTGCTTCTCCCTCTTCCACACCCCCTGCTTGTGTTCCCTCTCTTGCTGTCTCTCTCTCTGTCAAATAAATAAATAAAATCTTTAAAAAAAAAAAAAAAAAAAGATGGATTTGTCTTCTCTTCTACAGCCCCAAGAGACTGATCTAGGATCAGGGTTGAGTTGGTTCAATTCATATATTTAGATTAATATATGAATGACTTTGCTAGCTTTAACAGCGATCCAGAGAAGAAATTGGATGCTCCAAGAGATAAAGCATTCTGGTCAAGAAAATATTCAAGCAGAAACAAGTTGGTCTTTTGCCAGTTATATTCAGTGGGAACTTGGTGATTTCAAGAGTTGATTCTTATAGCTATTGAGTGAAGTTGTAACTTAATGGCTTATGAGTTTGTGAGTCTTTGATTCCAAAATATATATGATTCCCTAAGTCCATGATCCTCTGAATCAATAACTATGGTTCTACGTGCTGGTGTCCCTCGGAGCGTGTACCCAAACCAAATCAATTTTCATTGTGCTGTTTTTCTTTTGTTTTCCCCAACCCTTGCCTAAGGAACATTAAAGTGGATTTTCTTAGTAGCTGCCTACATCCTATATGCTTGGTTCTGATTTCATCTTTGAAAATAGAATAATGGTAACAATAAAAGTTAACCTTTATTAAATGCTTAATATATACTCAATATACGGCAATGCATTGTATATGCATTATGCAATTGATTGTAATAACCCCTTGAAGATAATGCTACTGTATCATTATCCACATTATAGATGGGATCTCTGAACATTATGTAGGTCACAGAGCTCAGTGGAAATGAAGAGAGTTTTAGAGGGCTCTATAATAATAAGTTATTTATCACAGTCTTATCAAATCACATTCACAATACCATTTATGAGAAGCATTGTGGCATGATTAAAAAAAAAAAAAACACCTTAGACATAAATGTAAGTCTTGGTTCTGCACTGAGAGTCAGCATTGACAATTACTTTATCCCTCTTAACCTCAGTTTCCCTATCTGTAAAGTGAAAATAATCATGTCTTCTCATTTACAATGATTATAATAATTAATCAACATAATAAAAGTGAAAGTCAGTGAAAAGGTTAGACTTATATCAAACTACCATATAATATATTTATGGCTTAAAAATGCCTTATTCCATTTAATTTGACACATGTCCTCTGCTCACACTGCTAAGTCTCTTCTCTAAAAATCATACAGATTTTTGAAATGTGGTCAACATGGTATTTTTGAATGCACATTTTGGGGCAGACCATCCAGGTTTAAATCTCTTCTCTATAATTTGCCCACTCTATCTTGGTCAAATGATTTAAAAATATCTAAAGCCATACTTTTGTTAATTTCTAAAAAGAATAATAGTAAAATCTATATTTAGAAATTAAATAAAAATTAAATCACATATGCAAATATTAATCATACTATGTGGGATGGAACAAATGTTCAATTGTCTTGATCATCATCATTATAATCACCAACAGCATTTTTCATGCATATGTTATAAAAGTAGTTTTGGCCCAATAATACACAATCTGTATCTTTTTGTTTTTGTCTCATATAAATTATGACTCTTATAGCGTGATCAATAACATTTTGCTTAAACTTTTCTTAACACTCCATAAATTCTGCATCACAGAGTCGCAGAATTGGAAGCAATCTTGGTCACTGTTGTTCTGTTTTGTTTTTTCTGATTTTCAATCTAGCACTTGAATTTCTTTACAGAAATATTACCTACAACTTTCTCTATTAAGGATGACCTTTGAGGACCTATAGGTCCTGGAAATCCCAAAACAAACTATTTGTTTAACCTGTATACTCTTACACTGAGTAAATGAAGAATTTCCATTACTGCTGTTTGTTTGGGTGTGTGCTTGAATGTTGGAAATAGCTCTAGATACAGGAAATTGCGGTTTCACTGAGTCCATGATGGTGAATTTCTTCTCTATAGCATCCTTACCAATTGGTTATCACACTGATACTTGAACACCTTCAGTAACTAGAATTTCATCACCCTTCAAAGGATGGACCCATTCTCTTATTGGTCAAGAGTTCTTAATCTGAATACCACAGACTTCCTAGATCTTTTAATAAAATATTACATGCCACATCATATATACATTTCTCTTTGATGTTAATATATATGTAAACATATATGTATATGTATGTAAACATATATGTATCTGTATATATGTGATAAATAGAAGATATAGATAGATATATACATAGTTAGATACATATATAAAGTTACAGAATATATGTATGTGTTTGTGTAATTCAGAATGAGAAAGTGATATAATTGCTCTATTCTGATTCCTCAGACCACACCTGGATACTTCAATTTACTTCTGTATATCATATTTAAGAGAGAAACATGGGGCACCTGAGTGGCTCAGTGGTTAAGTGTCTGCCTTCTGCTCAGGTCATGATCTCCGGGTCCTGGGATTGAGCCCCACTTTGGGCTCTCTGTCTGATTCTCCCTCTCCCTCTGTGCTCACTCTCTCTCTCAAATAAATAAATAAAAATTTAAAAAATAAGAGAGAAACAAACTAGAATCTGACTACAGAATATTGATCCAAATATTTAACGGTCTTGAACTGAACACTATTATATATTAGCTAATAAAATTAGCTAACATTTATAATGTACTTACTATGTACCAAGCTCTTTTCATGGATTAAATAATTGAAATATATATATAGAGAGAGACAGAGACAGACTATGTTGGAGATACATATATATATACACACACACATACATACATATATAATGCCTATCTCTCTATATGTGTGTATATATGTATATTGTGGGTTTTAGAATCTTAAACAGTTCCATAACCCCTGAAATGACTAACACCATTATTTTAAATAATCTAATATTTGTAAGATAACATAAGATAAATACAACATACGTCTTTGGGAATGATGTAATATCATTCAATCATTCAATCAGTTGTTTGAGCTTAATTGTCCCAACCTTCTTTTGGGTCTGCATACCCCATTAACATAGTAATCGCACATCACCAAAATTATTTTCCAATAATCAACTCTGAGGCCAAATCACCAGCTACTCCAGCACATAAGCATATGTATTGTTAATAAGATGTGTATGTGTATATGGGGAAAAGGGGTGGGGCAGCGGGCTACAGGGCCCAAAAATCAAGTGAATCTGGAATATAATAATGGATGCTTGGAAGCATAGACATTTCTTCTTTATTTTAAAACTCTGTATCATAAGCAATATGATAAATTTAGCTTCAGAACAATTTACCTAAATCTCAAGCATGAAGCATAGTAAATAATCAGTTGGTTTTACCTTTGTAAGTTGACTTAGGAAGAGGCATAACAAATACATGGATCTGAGACTAGAACAAGAGTGAGAAACATATCAGATCTAATCTTTTTAACATACACATTGGATATATCATAATGATCCCCATACCATTAGCTAAGTATTTGGGATAAAATTATTACTTTGCCAAATTTGATTTCATTTGGTTGTGACTCAGGATAAGTATATCTAAGATTTAAAAAGAACTATATCTAACTGAGTATTTTATTAATAGACTATATTTGTTAGAGAAATTTTAGACTTACAAAAAAAATGAGCAGAAAATACAGACAGCTCCCATATACTCCCTTTCCCCCAGTTTCCCCTAATATTTTTTCTTGCCCTAAGCTATCAGTCTACAGCCTGAAGATGGATTAATCTCCTTTAGTTTTTAATCCCCTATTATTAACATCTTGCACTGAGGTGGTACATTTGTTATAATTGCTTAATATTAACACATTATTATTATTGCTATAATTATCATTATTATTTTACATTTTATTTTGGTAAATACATATAACACAAATTTGCCATTTTAGCCATTTTTAAAGGTACAACTCACAATGTTGTACAACCATCGCCACTATGTATTTCCAAAACCTCTTCATCACTCCAAACAGAAAAACTCTGTATCTACTGAGCAGTAACTTCTCATTCCTCCCTTCCTGGTAACTTTTAATATATTTTCCGTCTTTGTGAATTTCCCTATTTGAAATATTTCATATAAATGGAATCATACAATTATGTGTTCTTTTGTTTCTGCTTCTTTCACTTAGTATAATATTTTCAAGGTTCATCCACATGTAGCATTTATCAGAATTTCATTCAATTATATGGCTGTATAAAATTCCATTATATAGATACACCATATTTTGCTTATCTATTGATCTGTTGATGGACACTTGAGTTGTTTTCACCTTTTGGCTATTGAAAATAATGTAGAAATTAACACTGGCATACAGGTAAATGTTTGCATCCCTGTTTTCCATTCTTTTTGATGTATACCTAGAAGTGGAATTGCTGAGTCATATGGCAATTCTGTATTTAGCTTTTTGAGGAGTCACCAAACTCTTTTCCAAAGTGGCTGCACTATTTATACTCCTCCAGAAATGTACAAGGGATCCAATTTCTCCACATTTGCATCAATACTATTATTATCGTTGCCATTCCAGTAGGTGCAAAGTAATATCTCATTGTGCTTTTTTTTTTTTTTTTAAAGATTTTATTTATTTATTTGACAGAGAAAGATAGCGAGAGCAGGAACACAAGCAGAGGGAGTGGGAGTGGGAGAGGGAGAAGCAGGCTTCCTGCCGAGCAGGGAGCCCGATGTGGGACTCGATCCCAGGACCCTGGGATCATGACCTGAGCCGAAGGCAGATGCTTAACGACTGAGCCACCCAGGCGCCCTCATTGTGCTTTCAATTTGCATTTCCCTAATGACTAGTGATGTTGAGCATCTTTTCATGTGTTTATCGGTCATTGGTATATCTTCATCAGAGAAATGTCTACTCAAGTTCTTTGCTTATTTTTGAATTGAGTTGATTATTGTTGTTGAGTTATAAGAGTTCTTCATATAGATATTCTGGATAGTAGACCCTTAAGAGATTTCCAAAAACTTTTTCCTATTCTGTGGGCTCTTATAATTATCTTTTTTTTTTTTTTAAGATTTTATTTATTTATTTGACAGAGAGAGAGATAGCGAGAGCAGGAACACAAGCAGGGGGAGTGAGAGAGGGAGAAGCAGGCTTCCTGCCGAGCAGGGAGCCCGATGCGGGACTCGATCCCAGGACCCTGGGATCATGACCTGAGTTGAAGGGAGACGCTTAATGACTGAGCCACCCAGGCGCCCATGGGCTCTTAATTATCTTGATTGTATTACTGATGTACAGAAGTTTTTAATTTTGATGAAGGTTATCAGAGAAATGCACCTTTTATGGGACATTGATTTGGAGCATACACAGCCTTCTGGAGAAACTTGCCCCAGCTTTATAAGGTATTACTACCTAACTGGCATTAATTAAGTCTTCAAGGGCCATTCCATCCTTCTATCAGGATAGTGGGGAACATGGTAAGAGCAGTGAATTCCATGAGCATGAGCACAGTGCCACACTTCATTTGCTGTGAACTGAGTTTCTTTATTAGAAGCAATGCTCTGCAGAAAACCATGATGGTGGGTAAGACATTCTGTAAGTCCACAGATAATAGTTAGGCAGAAGCACTGGGAAGGCAAATCCACATCCAAATTAGGTGTCTATTCCAATAAGGACAGAACAGTGACCCTTCCATGATGGAAGGGCTCTAGTGTAATAAACCTGCTGCCAGGTAGCTGTATGATCACCCTAGGGAAAGATGACATACTGGGGACACAGTTTTGGTCTCTGCTGCTGTCAGACTGGACACTCAGCAGTTGCCGTAGCGAAGAAGGCCTTGATGAATGGAAGTCCATGTTGATGAGTTCAGGCATACCTCCATTCCTGTCACCACGGCCACTTTGTTCATGAGCCCATTGGGTGAGGATGACAAAGGAGGCCATGAAAAGAGGCTGGCTAGTATCCATAGAATGGGTCATTCTCTCTGATTATTAAAATCCTCCCCTGTTCAGGTCACCCTTTGCTGAATATTCACATAAAACCAAATATCTTCATAATTTTTTTTCCAGAGAGGTTTATCCACATACCTATTCCCCAAATTCCCTTGTCACCAATTCTCCAATCATCTAAATTCCTGACCATCCAGCCAAGCCATTGACCCCACCCATGAATTGGCATATAATTATATATCTGGCCATTTCTCCTTTCAAGTAAATGAAACACCAGGTGTACTACTCCAAGATCTGACCACTGAGGGGATTTCCTTTCACCACTGTCCTTCAGGGATGTCCTAGAGAGGGGCTACAGTGCTACAGCTGTCTACTTTCAGGTAACACCTGCATATTGCGCAGGAATCTCTGTAAACTAGGCCTGAGTCTTCTCTTCCTCTATATACTGATTGTAAAGAACTCCCCTTGAGGCCATAGGTGCAGGCTGGCAGAAAATAGTGAGGCAGAGTAAAGGGACTATGAACATTTGGGCCACTTCTTCATGTAACTTACTTATACCTTCAGGGACTGCTTGGGCCCAATCAAGTATATACCACTTCCATTTAATGATTGAGTGCTGCTGCACACACCAAGCTTATGGTTTGATGGGTCAAATAACACCCATCAAGTGATGGGCAGCTCAGGTAGCATGATAACTTGGTGGCCCACATTTAAGCATTTAGTCTCTAGTAAGGTCCAGTATTCAGGTCAAGAGCTGTTTTTCAGAAGGAGAGTATAGTTGATCCTTGAACAACACAGGCTTGAAGGCACAAGTCCACTTATATACAGATTTCTTTTTATAAATAACAGTACAGTGCTATAAATGTATTTTTGTTATAATTTTCTTAATGTTTTATTTTCTCTAGCTTACTTTATTCTAAGAATACAGTATATAATACATATAACATACAAAATATGTGTTAATCGACTATGTTATCAGTAAGGCTTCCAGTCAATAGTAGGTGATTAGTAGTTAAGTTTTTGGAGAGTCAAAAGTTATACACAGATTTTCAACTGCAGGGAAGGTTGGAACCCCTAAACTCTCTGTTGTTCAAGGGTTAAATGTAGTTATCTGCAAAAGATGGCAGGGTTTTGCTCTAAAACCTAAAGGGCCTGCACTGTGATTCACCTATAGGGGCCTGTCAAAGGCTCCAAAAAGCATCTCTGTCTGCCACTGACACTTTGAACACCATTGGATTTACTGGTTCATATGACCCAACCGGAAGAGAAGTTTGCACAGTGTCCTGAACTTGTTGCTAAGCCTTCTCTTGTTCTGGGCCCCATGTAAAACTAATTTTTTCACTTGGTAAATGGACCAGAGTATCACATCCAAATGAGAAATATGTTCCTTCCAAAATCTGAAGGGGCCCACTAGATACTGAGCCTCTTTTTTTTTGGTTCTAGGAGAGGTCATATGCAACAGCTTATCTTTCACCTTAGAGAGAATATTTTGTCATGCCCCATACCACCAGGCCCCAGAAATGTCAGTGAGGTAGAAGACTCCTGAACTTCTGTCAAAGCTACTTGCCACTCTTGGACACACAAATATCTTACCAATAAGTCTAGAGTAGTTGCTACTTCTTGCTCACTATGTCCAGTCAACATAATCCCATCAATGTAATGGATCAGCATGATAGTTGTATAATGGAAAGGCAATCAAGATCCCTATAAACTAATTTATGACATAGGGATGGAAAGCTGGGGTAAGTCAATGAAGGGGTTTTACTGGCTATGTCAGCAGGAAGCAAACTGCTTCCACTAGTCATTAAGAGATTTGGAGAAGAAAGCATTTTCAGATCAATAACTGTATACCAGGTCCTAGAGAATATGATAATTTGTTCATACAATGAAACCACATCTGCAGCACCTGCAATTGGAGTCACCACCTGGTTAATTTTACAATAATCCAAGGTAATTTTCCAAAATCCATTTGTCTTATGCACAGGCCAAATAGACAAGTTGAATGGAAATGTGGTGGGAATCACCACCTCTATATTATTCAAGTCCTTCATGGTAGCAAAAGGAGGTAGCCTCCTTTTGATCCAAGTGATTCTAGGTCTATAAACTGGTTCAAGTCCAGGAATTATTTTAGGGGCTATGACTCTGCTTTTATGATTCAGATTATACTTTTGTTCACTTGACCTAGAACTCTTCTGTTTGAACACATCAAGTAAGAATTTAGTAGGCTTCCTATCCATTTCACTTCTAGGAACACCATGATCAATGAGCCAACACTATAGGTCTAAACAAGTCAGACTATTCTGATTGCTGCCTTGACTCTGCTGTCCATCGGGTAACCACATCCACCTTACTTTTAGTGGTTGAATTGATATTACTTGCCCTCACCACCCTGTGATCCAATTACACCCATTACATTTAGATTTCCCAAATCAGTGATCATATTTACCACTGTAAGATCTCACAAATTTACTTCTCACAGTCAAGATGAAAGGTATGTCTTCTGTACCCTCCCATCGTGGGTGAGTAGGTCTAAAATGACAAATCTACTCTAACACTCCAGTTTCTCTAAATCTTTTATTCCCTTCCTCTGCACTAAATCAAGGCAGATCCAACATTACCGGTTCACTCACTGTGGGCCCCTTTCTGGTCCACGTTTCAGGCAACTGACAAACAGTGAGAACCTTTTCTAAGTTCACAAATGGCAGTACTGAATGCTTAATGAACCTGTATCAAAAAATTTAGCCTAATATAACTTTATATACCTTCCACCATTATCCCATACCATCATTATCCATCCCCACACATGTTCCCCAGGTTTCTATCTGAATAAATTAGAAAATTGAGGTAGTTCTTTTGAAGTATAGGAAACCTCTTCATGGGTCAATCCTTGTACCTCACTTTTAGGGGTCTGATGGAACTTGAGTTTAGTTATAGGTCTAGAAGCCAAAAAAAAAAAAAAAAAAAAAAAGACTGGATGGGTCCTGAAGAGAGTCAGCATTTTCTTGTACAGTAACTGCCTCAAGGGAGGTCTTCACAGTTTTCTTAAGTAATGCAGGGTTAATCCTCTCAGAGTCGGAAAGGCCCCTTCCACTGAGAGTGGAGAGGATGCTTCCACTGACAAAGAAAACTCATCAAAATTTAGGAGATCAATGTTTCCAGTTCATCATAGTCTTTTCCCACATCTCCATTCTAACTTTTCAAGAGTCCATCCTTCCCAGTCAATGCCCTCACTTTAACAGAAGACAACCTCTGTGACAGCATCTGTTGAATTCAGCTAGTTCAAAGATGAGATTCTGTTTGAACATCAGAAATCTCAGTTCTGCAGCTACAGGAGATAAGTGTCTCCTTCAGGGCATACATAGAAGCCTTCAAGTAATTTATGTTGGCACTTGAGCTGTGAATTTGAATTTCTGGGCTCAGCTCTTTGTATCTTTACTTTGTCCAGCAATAATATTAGGAGTAACCAACCAATCTCATTATATTTGTTAGTTTAAAAAATATATATACGTGTGTGTGTGTGTATTACATATATACAGATAGATAATTTTTGTTTGTTTTGGAAGTACTGTATACATAGTCACCCAAGTCTTTGCTTCTTATAAGTGGTTGATAAGGACTATCCAGTGGTGACATTTTGAATATCCCTACTGCCAAATCACACAATGGACTAGTAGTACTCTATTTACTACTGGAAATAGAGTCATTAACATTTTTAAATCTAATCACATTACAGAGCCAATCTAGAAACCCGAGAACCAATTCAGAAAACTTAAAATCCTGTTCCTCCCTCCATACCAAAATCAGGGTGTTGCACAGAACAGAATCAATAGCAATTGGTTCATGTAATTATGGAGGCTAAGTACAAAGATCTTCAGTCAGCAAGCTGGAGACCCAGGACACTTGATGGTGTAATTCTAGTCCAAATCCAAAGACCTGAGAACCAGAAGAGTCAATGGTGTAGTTCCCATCTGAAGGAAAGCAGGCTCAACACTGAAACATCAGCTGGAGTCCAAAGGCAAGAAGAAAACAATGTCTGAGTTTGAAGGCAGTCAGACAGGAGGAACTCCCTCTTATTTGGTAGAGGGTCAGCCTTTTCTTTTTTTTTTCTAACCAGGCCTTCCACTGATTGGATGAGCCCACCCACATTAGGAAGGCAATCTACTTTACTCATTGTACTTATTTAAATGTCAACGTCACCCAGTAACATCCTCGTGGAACCACACAGAATAATATTTGACCAAATTTCTGAGCACCACATGGCCCAGTCAAGTGGACACATGGAATTATCCATCACAGTTTATATGTTTATCCTATTGTTAGTACCACATTGTTTTGATTACTGTAACTGAAATATGCTTTAAATTGGGACATGTGAGTCCTTCAATTTTTGTTCTTCTTTTTCAAGATTGTTGTGGCTCTTTGAGGCCTTATAGTTTTATATAAATTTGAAGATCAGATTTTTCATTTCTGCAAAAACAGCTGTTGGGAATTTGAAATGAATTCCATCAAATCTATAGATCACCTTGGGTAGTTCTGACATATTAACAATATTAAGGCTTCTTAAACATGAACACAGATATATTTACATTCATTTAGGTCTTCTTTAATTTCCTTCAGCAGTGTTTTATAGTTTTCAGTATAGAAGTCTTTCACCATTTTGGTTAAATTTATTCCTAGGCATTTTATTCTTTTTCATATTATTGTAAATGGAATTTGTTACATAATTTCTTTTTTGGATTGTTCATTCCTAAACACAATTGATTTATGCATGCTGATCTTTTATCCTAAAATTCTGCTGAATTTGCTTATTAGTTCTAATAATTTCCTTGTGAATTCTCTGGGATTTTCCAAACATAAGATGATGTCTTCTGTAAACAGAGATAGTTTTACTTCTTTCTCTCCACCCTGGATACCTTTTATTTCTTTTTCTTGCCTAACTGCTTTGTATAGAACTTCCAGTACAGTATTATGTAGCAGTGGTAAAGTGGATATCCTTGCCTTATTCCTGATCTTAGGGGAAATATTTTCAGTCTTTTACCATTGAAAATAATGTTAGATGTAGGTTTATAAAAAAAATGTCCTTTATCATGTTGAGGAAGGGTCCTTATATTCTTAGTTTTCAGAGCATTTTTAGCATGAAAAAATGTGTGATTTTGTCAAATATCTTTTTTTCCATTAATTGAGGTGATCATATATTTTCCTTCTTTCTCTTTATGTGATGCTATTATGTCAATTTATTTTCTTATATTAAACCATTTTTACATTCCTGCAATAAATCAAACTTGGTTATGGTAGATAATTCTTTAGATAAGCTGTTGGAAACATTTTTTTAATTTTGTTGAGAATTTTTCATCTATATTAATAGATGATAGATTATATTAATAGATTATATTAATAAGAGATATTGATTTGTACTTCCCACTTCTTGTGATATCTTCATCTAGTTTTGGTATCAGAGTAATGTTGGTCTTATAATTTATGAATTAGGAAGTATTCTCTCTTTTTTTTGCCTTTGAAAAGGTTTGGTATTAACTATTATTTTTGGTACAATTTGCCATTGAAGCCATCTGGTCATGGACTTTTCTGTTATGAGGTTTCAAATACTGATTCAATCCCTTTAGTTATTATAAGTCTGTTAATATTTTCTATTTCTGCTACAGTCAGGTTTGATCATTTGCATATGTCTAGAAATTTGTTCATTTCATCTAGGGTATATGATTTGTTGGCATATAACTGCTCATGTTTTTTTCTTATAATCTTTTTTATTTATGTAAAGTTGGCAATAATATCCTACATTTATTTCTAGTTTTAGTTATTAGCTTTCCTCTTTATTTTTCTATGTCAGTCTAGCTATAAGTTTGCCAATTTTGTCAATCTTTTCAAAGAATCAAATTTTGATTTCATTGATTCTACTGTTATTCATTCACTCATTCATTCATTCTCTATTATGTTTATCTTGGCTCTAATATTTATTATTTTCTTTCTTCTGCTAGTTTTGGGTTTAGTTTGCTCTTCTTTTTGTAGTTTCTAAAGGTATAAATTTAGGTTATTGATTTTTGAGGCCTTTATCATTATTATTATTTTTTTAAGTAGGCTCCATGCTCAGCATGGAGCCCAATGAGGGGCTTGAACTCATGACCCCAAGATCAAGACCTGACCTGAGGTCAAGAGTCAGATGTTTAACCAACTGAGCCACCCAGACACCCCATCTTTATTAATTTTTAAAATAAGCATTTATAGGTTTACAGTTTGCTCTGAGCACTGCCTTTGCTGAATCCTGTAAGTTGGTATCTCTTTATCTCTTTATTGATATTTTTATTTTTTATTTTTTTAATTTATTTTTTAAAAGATTTTATTTACTTATTTGACAGAGAGAGAGAGGGAGAGAGAGAGCACAAGCAGGGGGAGCATCAGGCAGAGGGAGAAGCAGGCTCTCCACTGAGCAGAGAGCCCGATGTGGAGCTCGAACCCAGGACCCTGGGATCATGACCTAAGCCGAAGGCAGACGCTTAACCAACTGAGCTACCCAAGTGCCCCAATATTTTTATTTTTATACAGTTTTCCTGATTTCCTTTGTCTACCTTTCCCTTCAGAGCTCTGAGCATACTTATGACAGTTGTTTGTTTGTCTAGCAAGCCCCATGTCTTCAGTTTTCTTAGCAATGGTTTCAGTCAATTTATTTTGTTCTTTTTAACGGGCCATACATACATTTCTGCTTCTTTTCTTTTTAATGCTTTGTGTTTTTTGGGATTTTTTGAAAACTGAACATTTGAATATTATAAAGTGGTAACTCTGGAAATCAGATACACTTTCCCTGAGTTTTCTTCCTCCCTCCCTTCCTCCCTTCCCCCCTCCCCCCTCCTTCCTCCCTCCCTCCCTTTCTTCCTCTCTTTCTCCCTCCCTCCATTCCTTCCATTCCTCTTTCCTTTCTTTTTTTTACAGACATACCCTACGAATCTCCATCTCATTAGGGAAGACTGTGAAAGGCTGTAGCAACCCATTATTTAGTGACTCTTCCAAACTATTTTTACAAAGACTGTATTCCTTTTCAAGTGTAGTCACTGAAATCTCTGTTCCTTCAGGTCATGTTCAGCTAATAATTTGACAGAGATTTCCTTGAAAGCCAGGAGTTTAAAATAAAAAACAAAACAACACAAAAACACAATAAACAAACAAAAAGTAACAAACAAGATCAAATACCTCTTCCAGTCTTTGCTGATTAACTCTGCTGGAAATCCTAACACTTAGCCAGTGGCTCCCACTTAGCCTAGGAATCAGTCCAAGGTGATATCTTAGGGTCTGCTCAGGTCTTTGAGTGCATGTTTCCCTCAGTATGCATGTGGCTTCCTAAATTCCTCCATATAGATAGGTATTATTGAATATCCTAATTTCCCAAAGAATCTCCTTCAGCTTTTCTTTCTGGGCCTTAGGCAGTCTATCATATGTCTCTACCATAATATTTTGCCCCAGACACGTATGGATTGTCCTGAGTTCCAAGTTAGGCAAAATTAGGATGAACATCTTAGTGTCAGTCCTTCAGGTGCCCCCAGATGTTTCATTTTAACCCAGTTCTCTCTTCTATTAATGGTCTTATCTTTTTGAATGTTGCACACAGATGATACACAAATGTTTCACCAGAACATGGGTTGGAGAATAGGATAACTTTGTCATTAAACTGAAGGCAGGATTGAGTTTGTTGGTTGGTCATATAATAATTTTGTATCCTTAGCTCATCATTTGCAATATCAGAAGATTCTAGCAGTCAGTATTTATAAAGAGTATCCTTGAGAAATTCTTTCCTCTCATAATATGACCAACTAATGTTGAGAGCAATGCATACCTTTATCCCATAATGAAAAATAGCAAAACATGAACATATTATAAATTCTGAGAATCCCTATCATAGATACGTAATTAAAGGTAGCATTTTATAAATGCATTTACTTACCAAATTTTACTACTTCCTTCACATATCTTAAGGAATATTTATGTAGAATTTCTTGGAATAAAACATGGCTAATTCAGTAATGATGCAATCCCCAAATTCTTATACAGAGGTCCAGAGGAAAGCATTAAGATGATGGTCTTCTAGCTCCTACTCAGCGAAAAGAAATGTTCAATAACTCACATACATTACTTTCCCACTGCTTGTCTAGGTCTTTCTCAAAGCTGGGTTTTATGGTTTGACCAAGAAGGAAGTTTCATTACAGCTACTGAGCACCAATACTGACATCTGGTGGTTTCATCCTCTAAGTAACAGGACTGACCCAGCTAAGCTCCAAATAAGATATATTGGGAATGAAGGTGGGCTGGTGATAAATTGGGGTTACCTAGAGCCTGGGCTTATCATATGCATTCTCCTCAGACCTCCCACATGCAGTCTGTGGACACAATAGCAGAAGAGCCATTCTTTACATTCTCCATCCTCACCTGGTGGCTCACTCTGTGATCTCATCCTTGTCACCCATGGGATGAATTATCCAGACTAACTAATTTCACAGCCAGTAAATTACAGACATACCCTACGAATCTCCATCTCATTAGGGAAGGTTAATTTAAGTAGACAATCAACAAAAAGAGAGGAGAAAAAATTTGGCTTGAATAGAAGATTCTCCACATATAGGGCACACAGAGAGTTTACAACCTCAACATCTGTGATCACAAGAGAAAACAGTTATAGTAGTAGTAGTAGTAGTAGTAGTAGTAGTAGTAGTAGTAGTAGAAGATGAAGAAGAAAAAGAACAACAAAAGGAAATTGACTCATTGCAGTTTCCTCTGATGAATGGTGAATTTCCAATTAGCATTTTAATTACTCAAACCACTCTCAGCTGTCTTCAAGATAACAATAAAACTAAACAGCAAGTTTTCAGACTGGTTCTGAGAAGGGAACATGGCCCCTGACTATGAAGCAGTCACTCAAGTTTGGTCTATCTACCTCCATAAAAGCTACCTACTCAAGTGTTCAGTGAAAGTTTTCATCATTATATTAACTTGCTGGTAGCACTATTTTGCATACATGTTCCAGGAGACACAATCTTCCTTCTTCCTTACCATATGCCATTGGGCAAGACTTTACAAACATTTGAGCCTATTACTTCACATGATTAACCTATGTGAAATAATAAAAATATTGGGTTAGGCAGTATTGAATGTTTTCTGGTCAACTTGCATGGAGGTTTCCATAACATCTTAAGCTTTTTTCCTCTATTTCAGAACACTGATTTTTCAATACATAAGAACATTCAAACGTCTTTTATTTCACCTTACTGTCTTTACATGTCAAGAATTTTTTTTAAAAAAAGATGATGTTTTATTCATTCTCTGAAGGCTTTCTGAAACAGAGTCCATGCACATTCATAGAACTAACTCCAGTTCTGCATAACTGGATCCCATCCACTTGGTTCATCTCTATAAAGCATCCAGTGTTAGACCACATTGGGAGAAGGAAGGTGTCCAAATCACTGGAGTGCAAAACATCACTATATTCTGTGGTCATACCACAAATGAAGAACTGTGCTTAGTTCATTAACTCATCTGAGTTATCAGGGGGAGGTTATCCAGGTTAGTGAAGGTTTAGAAATTCTGACTCATGAGGAAGAAAGAGTTAGGGATATTTAGTTTGGACAAGGGAAAAGGAATGAGAAGGGAAAAATCAGGGATGATAGCTGGGTTTAATAATACAGACATATATTTTAGCATGGGAAAGATACAGAGAGGGAAAGTTTGGTTTAATTCCCATACTATTAGAACCATCATCTTTGGATGACAATATGCAGAAAAATCTGCATGATTTTTAGCCAGGGAAGTCTTATAGAGTATTTCTACACTGGACAGAATGTTGGAGTAGAGTGTCTCTGACATTTTTTTCCTCTCTAAAATATTGTGATTTCTAATTATGGTGCAATTAAAAATGATGATGCAAATCTATATTTATTGACATGGAAAGATGCCCATGACATATTGCTGAGTGAAAAATAAAACAGGTTTTAGAACAGTATGTTTGATATTATTCCATTTATATAAAATCTTGCGCCTATTTCCATATATATCCATAGAGAAATGTTTAGTGAAATGCTCACCCAAACAGTAACTGGTTATATCTGGACCGTGGATTTCAGATGATGTTAATTTCTTTCTCTTTATATTTAAGTGGTTTGACCATTAATAATAACCATATATTATTTTTTCAAAATAATAAAGTTATTTTAAAAGTTGGAAACACATATTAGGCAATGCAACTTCTTGACAACATTTCAAGATTAGAACAAGCTGTCAATGACAGAAATTGACTTGCAATCAGGGTAATCTGATTGCCCATCCTTTTACCCTCTGTGTGGCTTTTAGAAGATAATTTCACCTCTCTGAGTTTCAGTCTGTTCTTCTGTGAAATGAAAACTGAACACTACCACATAGACTTATTGTGAGGACTGATTAAGGTTAAGAATATAAAATCACCTTCTTTAGTCTGAGTGTAAGCAAGTACTTAACAAATGTGAGGTGCCTGATAATTGATAAATGCTCAATTGCTTCATAAATGTTAGCTATAATTTTTGTCATTAAGAATGATATGGTTTCCTAATTCATTTCATTCAAAACTATTTACTAAGCATCTGAGAGGGTTTGGTGTTTGCACTAATGAAAAAAATCTGTTTTGGATCCTATGGGAGATTTTTTTTCTTTTTTCCGTTGCTAGGAGCCACCTTTTAACATATCCTTGCAAATAAAGTGTTTGGTTCGTCAGCCCACAGACAAACTTGCTCAATATAGGTTTTTGTTCCTCAGAGCCCCAACTGAAATATCCCATTCTGTATTTCCTACATGCAAATTTTTAACAGGGATGTAGAGGCTGAGTCAGAGGCATAATTACCACCCTTGCATTTCCTTCAGGCCTCAGACTGGGGTCTCTGTCACCTGCAGGTTTGTGTGTGCATGTGACAAACAAACATCAGCCATGACGAAGTGACAACCTGAGGACATAAATGGCAACTGGAGAAATACGGGGCCTGCCAAGTCTTTGCATCAGATATTGGGAGTAGTTTCTCATATCTCATTGTCCCGAACTTGGTGTCCTTTCTCCCACTCTACCCTTAAATTCGATCATCACTTCTGCTCATGGTGAGAATCTGGTAGGATTTATCAATAGCTAGCAAGAGGAACCCTTTACTTTTACTCTCCTAACAGGGCCAGGGCATAGTAGGTTTTATTACACCATAAATTAGAGCAGGAAAAGTTAATATACTCAACACATTTGTCAAAAAACAAACAAACAAAAAACCAACAACTAGCAGCTCTTTACAGTGAAGTTTCCTATAGCAAATCTGTCACCTCAGTGAGTGGGTTTTGAAATATCGGAAGTATTTACTGTCAGATGCAACCCTGGGATAAAACAGCAAAGTGCAGTGCCCCTTGGAGGACTGCCTCAGCACAGACTGAGTTCTCACAGCAGAGAGCACCAGATTTCTCATAATACCACCCCATGGCGCAGAGGGGAAATTTCCAAAGGGACTGAGTGGGGGCAGAGAGAAGGATCAGAATCAATCTATCTTAAGGTGTTTTAATGTTTCCTAATCCCTGGGAGAGAGCAATGTCCCCTTCAAGGAAGATCTTGAAGTGTAGACTCAACTACTTCAGAGTAACTCTACTTGCAGACCAGGCAACATCAGGATACAAAATTATTTTTCATGCCACGCTTAAGGTTCAAGGAAAGCTTTTGTGATGCAGTTTTGTATACACTGTGTAAATTTTGAGTTCTTTCATTTCTACATCAATATGTTCTTACTGAGAGCCTGTGTGCTTGGAAGTGAGTCAGGCCTGGAAATTCAGACAAGTAAGACAAAATTCCTGGCCTCAGTGAGCTCACATTCTGGTGGGGGATACAGGTACTCCACCGTAGTGCAATATGTCAAACACTAGCGCGCTCTTGGGTAGGATGAAACAGGAAACTAGGATATGCAATCTTAATCCCACTTGGGGAAATTAAAGAAACAATCTTACAGGAAAATAAATTCCTTAAACTGAAATTTGAAGGAGGTACAGAAATTTTCCTGATGCATAAAGAGAAGGCATTCCATAGAGAGAAAACAGCAAATGCAAAGGACCAGAGATGGCAAAAAATTTGGAAAACCATATACTTAGTTCAGCATTGTTACGACAGAGAAATTATAAAGTAACCCAGACGGAAATATAGAACAAAAGTGTCTCCTCATGCCAATCAATCTGTGTTTCTTAAAATGGGCTATGAGAGAGAAATAGATTTGGATGAAGATTTAGTTTCACAAAGACAGGTGGTGGAATAAAGCACTACTTTGTTTAAATCATAGTTCTGCTTTTCTATGACATTGAATAAACCATGTACCCTCTTTAAATCTCAGTTCCCTACTATGAAGTAGGGATTATAATACCAACTTCAAAGAGATTTTTGTGAGGATTAAATGCGATAACACGTCAACATATCTAGCACAATTCCAGACTCAAGTAGGCACTCAGCATCCATCTGCTAAATCTGTTTCTTGAATGCAAGCTCTTTCCTTAACTTTAGCTCTCATCAAACTCTACCTATTTTGGCTCTCCACCCCTTTCTTTGACAGAGGGCATAAAAATAAATCAAAACCCATGGTGAATCTTTTTAAATTCCCTACATAGTAAAAAATGACCAGGAATAATACACACATCCTAAGGGGTTGAGAGTAAGGGAAGAAGTATAAATCAAGCCCTCTACCTACCTCTTCTCATTGAATCTTCATAACCCTGTGCAATAGGTACTACTAATTTCCTCCTTTGATTTGTTCAGACCAAAAACTTGGCAGTTATCCTTGATTCCTCTTTTTCTCTAATTCACATCAAATTGATCAGCAAATCCTTTTGGCTCAGGCTTCAAAATTACCCAGAATCCACCCTCTTCTCACCACCTGAACTCTAGCCAACATGGCCCAAGTCACCATCTCTCTTTAAGAAAGTAAGTGGTGTCTCTGTTCCACACTTGCCTTTCTTCAGTCTACTTTCAGTAAAATGGCTAGAACAATCCTGTGAAAATACAGGTAAGTCATGTCACTTCCGTGCTCATCTCACTCAGAGTAAAAAGCAAAAGGTTTACCATAACCTCTGAGACTACAAGATCAAACCCTTCACCCTTCCTTTCTAATTTCATGTTCTACTGCCCTCACTCAGTTCCAGCCACAATGGCTCTCTTGCTCTTCCTTAAAGAGAATGGGCAAGTTCCTGCCTCAGAGCCTTTGCCTGGCTCCTCATTTGGGAATGCTTAACTGTTCACAGACATATGCATACATTGTTCCTTCATATCTTTGCATGTTAACTCAAACTACATTCTAAAGAATTGACTCTGTCCCTAGTCACCCTACCTAAAATTGTAGTCATTCTAGTCCCCAAATTTCCTATTCCTTTTCATTTATTATTTTGTTTTCACATTTCATGCTATATAACATACATGTTTTATTTCATAGTGTGTTTATTGCTTGTTCTAACTCCCACTAGAATTTCAGTTTCAGGAGGACAGGGACTTTTGTCTGTCTTAATTATTGTTTATCTTCATCACCTAGAACAGTGTCTGGCACCTAATAGGCAATACACAAGGAATTATTAAGTGGCAAAAATTTGCCAATGAAAAAAATAAGTCTTCAAGAGCAAAAGTATAATAATTTCTTGAGGTTATAAAGCAAGTGTCAAAACTGGGATAGAAACCCAGGTTTGCTATTTCCAAAGCCCACTCTCATTCTACTATGTTTAGGATGACAATATAATAATGCCTAAACTGTGAAGCTTTTTAGAAATGAAGAGGGGTTAAAATAATTAAAATCATGTGAAGTTCTCAACAAAATACAGTCAAATAAAATGCAACAGTATATAAGAAGAATTATATCCCATGACCAGGTGGATTTTCACAGGTATGCAAGGATACTTCAACATTCAACAAACAATGTAATATATCACATCAACAGACTAAGGAAGAAAAACAGCATGATCATATCAATTGATTCAGAAAAAGCAATTAACAAAACCTAACACTCATGCATGATTAAAAACCCCCAGCAAACGAGGAATAGAAGGGTATTTCCTCATCATGATAGAGAACATGACCAAAAAAAAACCCCTACAACCAACATCATACCTCACGGTGAGAAACTTGAAGCTTCCCCACAACAGAAATTAGGCACTCTCACTCCTCTCACCACGCTTTTCATCATCATACTGGAAGTCCTAGGTACTGCAACAGGACAAAAAAGAGGAAGAAAAGGTATACAGATTAAAAACGAACAATTAAATGTGTCTTCTTTCTCAGAAGACAGAGTTGTCCAGGTAGAAAATCCAAAAGATGTGACCAAAAATCTCCTGGAACTAATAAGCAATTATAGCAAGGTTGCAGAATACTAGATTAATATGCAAAAGTCAATCATTTTGCTATATATCGGTAATAAGTAGAATTTGAAATTAAAAACACATTATCATTCCCATTTACAACTGCACCAAAGAGAATAAAATACTTGGGAATAAACTTAACTAAAGAGGTGAAAAACTTATACTCTGAAAACTATAAGACACTGATGAAAGAAATTGAAGATGACATAAGCAAATGAAAAAATATTCCATGCTCATGAATTGGAAGAACAATTTATTAAAATGTCCCTACTACCCAAAGCAATTTATAGATTCAATGCAATCCATATCAAAATACTGACATTTTTCACAGAACTAGAACAATAATCCTAAATCTGTATGGAACCACAAAACACCCCAAATAACTAAAGCAATCTTGAAAAAGAAGACAAAGCCCAGATTTCAAGATATACTACAAAATGCTAATAATCAAAACAGTATTGTATAGGCACAAAAACAGTCACACAGATGAAAAGAACAGAATAGAGAGCCCAGAAATAAACACACTTTTACAGTCAATTAATCCACGACAAAGGACGCAATAATTTACAATGGGGAAAAGACAGTCTCTTCAACAAAGGTGTTAGAAGAACTGGACAGCCACATGTAGAAGAATGAAACTGGACCACTTTCTTACACTATAACACAAAAATAAACTCAAAATGGATTAAAGATCTAAATGTGAGACCTGAAACCACAGGCAGGAATTTCTTTGACATTGACCATAGAAACATTTTTCTGGGTATGTCTCCTCTGGCAAGGGAAACAAAAACAAAATTGGGACCACATCAAAATAAAAAGCTTTTGCACAGTGAAGGAAACCATCAACAAAACAAAATGATAACCTACTGAATGGGAAAAAATATTTGTAAGTGATATATCCAAAAAGGTGTTAATACACAAAATACATAAAAACATATACAACTCAACACCAAAAACAAACAAACAAACAAACAAACAAACAAAAAAAACAAAAAGAAATCGGAGAACCCAAATTAAAAATGGGCAGAGGACCTGTACAGATATTTTTCCAAAGAAGACATACAGATGGCCAACTGATACATAAAAAGATGCTCAATATTACTAATCATCAGGGAAATGCAAATTAAAACCACAATGAGATATCCCTTTACACCTGTCAGAATGGCTAAAATTAGAATACAAGAAATAACAAGTGTTGGTGAGGATATGAAGAAAAAGGAACCCTCCTGCATTATTGGTGGGAATGCAAATTTGGGCAGCCACTGTGGAAAACAGTATGGCATTTCCTCAAAAAATTAAAACTAGAATTACCACATGATTCAGTAATTCCACTACTGGGTATTTACCCAAAGGAAAACACCCACTAATTTGAAAAGCTATATGCATCCCAATGTTTACTGAAGCATTATTTTTAATAGCCAGGGTATGGAAGCAACCCAAGTATCCATCCATAGATAAATGGGTAAGGATGTGGTATATATAATGGAATATTACTCAGCCATAAAAAGAATGAAATCCTGCCATTTGCAACAGCATGGATGGACCTAGAGGGCATAATGCTAAGTGAAATAAGTCAGAGAAAGACAAATACCATACAGTTTCACTCAAATGTGGAATTTAAGAAACCAAAGGAAAAAAAAAAAGAGACAAACCAAAAAACAGAGTCTTAACTATAGAGAACAAACATGGTTGTCAGGGGGGAGGTGGCTGGGGGGGTGGATGAAATAGATAAAAAGGATTAAGAGTATATTTATCTTGATGAGAACTGAGAAATGCAGAGAATTGCTGAATCATGATATTGCACACCTGAAACGAATATAACACTGTGTGTTATACTTGAGTTTTTTTTAAAAAGAGGGCAAATCTCCTGTTAAATGTTTTTACCACAGTAAAATAAAACGAAACCCAAGGGGAAAAAACAAAACAAAACACATGGCCATTTACATTACCCACCCCAAATGAAATACTTAGGTATAAATCTAACAAAATATATATAAGATCTGTATGAGGAAAACTACAAACCTCTTTTGAAAGATATCAAAGAACAACTATATAAATGGAGAGATATTCCAAGTTCATGGGTAGGAAGACTCAATATTGTCAAGATATCAAATCTTACCCAGGTTTATAGATTTAATACAATCTCAATCAAAATCCCAGCAAGTTATTTTGTGGATATTGACAAACTGATTCTAAACTTCATATGGAGAGGTAAAAGACCCAGAATAACCAATTCAGGATTGAGGGAGAAGAGCAAAGTTGGATGAATGACCTATTTGACTTCAAGACCTACTATAAAACTATAGTAATCAAGACAGTGTGGTACTGATGAAAGAATAGATAAATCAGAGGGACAGAGCAGAGAACCCAGAAACAGACAGACATAAATATAGTCAAGTGGTCTTGTACAAAGTAACAGGTAATTCAATGGAACACAGATAGTCTTTTCCACCAATGATGTAGGAATAATTGCACATCTGCATGTCAAAAAATGAATCTAAACACAAACCTTACACCCTTCACAAAATTAATTCAAAGTGAGTCATAGACTGAAAACAAAAGAAAACAAAAAAAACCTGTAAAAACTCCTAGAAAATAACATAGGAAAAAACCTGGATGACTTTGGGTATAGTGATGACTTTTTAGATACAACACCAGAGGCACAATCTATGAAAGAAAAACATGATAAGCTAGACATCATTAAAATAAAAAATTTTGCCCCGCAAAAGCCAACGCCAAGAGAATGAGAAGACAAGCTGCAGAGTGGGAGAAAATATGCCCAAGGACTGTTATCCAACAAATACAATGGATTTTTAAAACTCAACAATCAGAAACTGAACAACTTAATTTAAAAATACGCAAAAGACTTAAACAAACATCAAAAAAGATGTACAGTTAGCAAGTAAACATATAAAAATATGTTCCACATCATATGTCCTCAGGGAAATAAAAATGAAAACAACAAGATTCCACTACACACCTATTAAATGGCCAAAATCCAAAACACTGACAACACTAAATGCTGGTGAGTATATGTTGAGCAAAAAGAACTTTTTTTTTTTTTTAAGATTTTATTTATTTGACAGAGAGAGAGAGAGATCACAAGTAGGCAGACAGGCAGGCAGGCGGAGGGAGAGGGAGAAGCAGGCTCCCTGCTGAGCACGGAGCCCAATGTGGGGGCTCAATCCCAGGATGCTGGGACCATGACCTGAGCCGAAGGCAGACGCTTGCAGAGGCTTAACCGACTGAGCCACCCAGGCACCCCGAGCAAAAAGAACTCTTATTCATTGCTGGTGGGAAGGCAACGTGGTATACGCACTTTGGAAGGTTTAGGCAGTTTCCTATGAAACTAAACATAATCTTACCATATAATCATATAATCCAGCAATCCAGCTAGCTCATCTAGCTATCAAGCCACAGAACATGGAGGAAACTCAACTGCATATTACCAAAATAAGTAATATGTGAAAAAAGCCTATCTGAAAAGGCTACATAGTATATGATTCCAACTACATGACATTATGGGAAAGGCAAAACTATGAAGACAGTAAAAAGGTAAGTGGTTTCTAGGGGTTGTGGGGCTGGGGGAAGAATAGAACACAGAGGATTTTTTGGACAGTGCAACTACTGTGTATACTGCAATTGTGGATACACGTCATTATACATTTGTCCAGATCCATAAAATGTACAACACACAGAGTGTACTGTAAACTGTGGACTTCAGTTGATAATGATGTCAATGTGGGCTCCTCATTTATAACAAATATTCCACTACAGTGTGGGACGCTGAGAGTGGGGGAAGTTGTGCATGTGTGGGGACAGGGTGGCAGATGAGAACTCTGTACTTTCCACTCAACTTTGCTATGAACCTACTTGAAAAAATAAAGTTTATTAATTTAAAAAGCCAGCCAAATGGAGTTTAAAAACTAATGTAATTTATTGCCTGACAAGTTTTATAATACTAGTGTACACATAATTTAATTCTATTTAAAATTATTTTCAAAAACACATATCTATACATACTAAAGCAAAATATTAAAAATGTTTTTCTATTTGATTATCTTAACATTAAAATTGAATAAGCAGAATAATTATTCCTGGCATATGTTTATGTACTTTAATCAGTTTGTTAGCTGTATCTCTTTCTAATATTGTGTTGCTGTTTCTGGGGATCCCCCACCCCCTGATGAAGAATGTACTCTTTTCATTGTGCTCTTACTATTTTTTTCATAAAATTTTTTGCAATCTTTTTAATTTCATGTTATGGTTAACATATTTAAAGTTTTTGACATCATCTACGGACTCTGATCTCTATAATTTTAGCTGAGAAAATATTCTCTCTGTGGATGTGAGATAACTCTAAGCTAAGGACAAATTCTGCTGACTGGAGTATATTCTTATATGCTGTGTATTAAAATGAATAAATATTTCAGCCCAAATATTTTCACAGCTATTGCCTTTTTCTTTCCATTAAGAGAATCTTCCTATGGTAAGTACTTTTACAAGACAAAACTTGTCAAAGATACTGCTCTATACATGATTCTTTTTAATATTTCACTAAGTGGGGCCACTGGAAAATCAAGGGCCTTCTCAATGTCACTGCATTCCTGTACAGAATATATATGCAGTTTTTTGAAAGTTAAAAAATCTGAAGACTTTTCAGCACTCATATCATTGAATATGTTGTTACAGATTTTGAACAATTATGCAGCCAAAATGGAGAGCACTTAAGTGAAAAATGAAATAGTTCACTATCATTTTAAAAACCTCAGACTGATTTACAAAACAGTTCTTCCAAAGCTTAAATATTTCTAAAATCTGATTTATAATGGGCAACAAGAAGAAGTAGGCATGCTATCCCAATGAATTTCTTAAGCTGCTTGATTGGACATAATTATTGATGATAAAGCCCACCAGCAGCAATTCCATGCCCATTTTTCTTCATGGGTTTAGTGAAAACACAGGTTTTATCATGATGTGCTCCACCAAACTCTGCATTCACATTTTCAATACAAAAACAACTAATTTTATTTTCAATGTACTTTCACCTGAATTTATAATACCATTCCCCAAAATGTCAGATGTTTCATATCTGACTAAATGAACTTTGAAAAGCTTTACTTTGATCTTAAGAAGTTTTTTTTAAATCAAATCATTATTAGAATTAATTAATTTTCTATTTATAGCACCTGGTAATACCCATACAGAACTTGCTTAATTTACCTGTGTGTGAAGTTTTTTTATATTAACGGAACCGACATGTTAATAGCTATCACTTCACTTTTTATATTTGCAGGATGAAACTTCAAATAAAAATGAGAAAAAATAGAACAAGCATTTGATCTACATAAATGAAAAGTCATGTTCTGCAGACAGGGAAATATTTTCTGCTGTAGTCTCCTGGGCTAATTAGTTGTTTGGGGCAATGATCTTCATAAATTAGCTGCTAACTTGAAGCAAATCTGATTTTTCGTTAGCATTCTGTTTTTCCACGGTCAGTGATATTGCCATACTCTTCATGGTAGGTAGTAAACGTTGACAAATATTTTTGAGGATAACTTTCATCATCAACCTTCTTTAGTAACTGGAATTCAGTACTAATTTTTAATCAACTGTTCACTTTTCAAAGATCATGGCATCCAAACAATGAATCAGGGAACACTACATCAAAAACTAATGATGTAATGGATGGTGATTAACATAACAAAAAATTTTTTAAAAAAGCAAACAAGATTACCAGATATTAATCCATAAATACTTGAAAATAATCACTGAAGCAACTGTGGTCAGGCCAATAGTTGCTTAGTCACTATTTCCTGACCACATTTCATGTACCTGCAAGCTGTAATTTCTCAGGTTGCTCTCTGACCCTGGTGGCTGGGGCCTGGGAGCTTTCACACACCCCGAGCATGCTGGACATTGTGTGGGGTGCAACCCAAGTGCCTAGCATACCAAATGGTCAGTAAGGGCAGTGGTACTTCTTCTTCTACCATACTGAACACTATCACCTAAGCGCATTGCTTCAAGTCCTTGAAAAGAGGTTTGTAATATAACACCTGGACATGATCTGACAAAGAGGCAGGACATACAGGTCATTCTCCAAGTACAGGCATTTGTTAAAGTGAAAATTCAATGCATTGTACATGCATCTCAGATGCTATCAGATGACAGAAACTGTAAAAGCACAGTAGATGTTCCCCAAAACTGCACTGGTTTATTTTAACACAAAAATGAGTAATAATATTTTGTTATAAATTAAAAGAGAATCCAGAAAAAAAGTCTGAATCTGATGGAGAAAGATGGCAACAGGCATAAAACAGGACTATGCCATTTAAAGAGGAATTAAAGATTCCTTAACCACACTCCAATGGATTTCAGGAAGGGGTATAGAAAAAGAAAGATGATGTGTGGCATAAAAGAGAAGAAAAATATTTCATGGGATTTCCCTCTAAGAAGATCCATCCTCAAAAGATAATGAGTGCCTGAATTATGATGCTTTCAATGAGAAAGAACAGAAATGAATAAAATAATAATGAAAATAACTCTGGCGATACATTGTGATTGGTTGCAAAAATGCCTACAAACTGTTTTTTTCTATCTGTGCCCTTTGTTACGACTCTTCCTTGGATCTTGTGACTTCTTTGGGCAATATGACACTGACCTATGTGTCACAAGCAGAGCCTTACACAGTGCTTTCATCTTGGAGCTTACCTTCTTTTTGCTTTTGGGGGCCCTGTAACTTCTAAGATGCTTACCTAAGCCAGCTTGATAAATGATGAATGACCATGTGGCCAACTGATCTCCATCACATCAGTGACTTCAAGCCAAGTACTAGACACATGAGTGAGTCTCCCACTGAGCCAACCCTGATGGAGCCAGCCCTAGCTAAGCCAGTCCAGATCAGAAAAGCCACCCAGCAAATGCATAAAATCAGGAAAAGATTGAATATTTCTTGTTTTAAATGGTTTAGTTTGGGGGTGCTTTGTTACACAGCAGTAGGTAAATGGATACATAACATGCTTTTTGTAAAAAATGAAACAATACAGTACAAAGATGTATAAGACTAATACCACTTCCTTCCTACCCATCTCTACTCTTCAGCACCATCTTCACCCTTGCTACCCTCAGTAAGCTTGACAGATATCTTTATAGACCTTTCTCCTTTAAACATATGCATTTAAAATATATATGGAACTGCTACACACACAGAACATGATTATGTGTGTTAGTTGGCAGTTTGATTTTTTTCACTTGATTATCCATTACAAATGTACAAGTCAGTCAATGTAAATTTATACTTTCTACAGTTTTTTATTTTTTTGGTAATGACCTTATATATACACACATAGATGTTATTTTCCTTAAGTAAGATGATATCAGGCATTTTTGTGCAGTCTTTTTCCTTTGTCTATCTTTACTTGCCCCCATTCCCATTCCCTCTCACAAAATAGCATACATAACAACATGGCAGGGATCTTTCCATACTTCGTCCATGCTTAAGTACCATGTATCAATATACAGAAACTAATATACATCTGAGTGTCTACATGTATGTAAAACTAGGAGATTTTTGCCCATTTTACTTTCTAAAATGGGACCTTATCTTACACAATTATTTTTCATATTACACATATTCCCTACTTCTAAGTTTTCTAATCAATAATACCTATGGGATTCTCTTTGTCAGTTAGCATAGTTCTGATCCAATATTTTTGATAGCTATAAAATAGGCTCTTGGTATAAATGTGCTATAATTTATTTCCCCATTTCCCCTATTTTGTTTGTCACTTCGTTACTACTTTCTGCCTCTATGAATAATGTGGCAATAAACACATGTATCCATAGATCTCTATATCCTGAATTTTTATTTCTGTGGGAAAGACCCCAGGTAAGGAATGCTGGGTCAAAGGTTAAGTATATCTTTAATTTTAATAGTTGTTTTTATATGGTTTTCACAAAAGACTGTAACAATTCATACTATTAGCTGCACAGGCATCTAATGAGCATGAAATGATATCTCATTGTTACATATTAATTTGTATTACTCTGACTTACAGTGAGTTTGTGCATCTTTTCGTGTGTTTTTAACCATGTGCTTTGGTCTTATGGGAAACACTTGTGTATATGCCATTTTTCTCTTGGCTACTTTGAACTTTTTTTCAGTTTGAAAGAAATCTTCCTATTGAATAAGTATTAGCCACCTCTCATTTCTGTTGCCATTTCTTTTTCAATTCAATTGCTCGTCTTCAACTTCAATTATGGTATTTGATCATTGAATTCCTTATCATTAAGAAGATTTTCACTGACCCCAGGACATGCAAACAATATAGTCACAATTCTAAGATGTTGCTTTTTTACATTTTATTCTTTAATTATATAGAATTAATTTTATGTGATCTGAAATAATGATGTTTTTTTCCTATTTTATATGGATAACCAGTTGTGCCAGTACCATTTATTAAATAACCCATCATTTTATCAATGAACTACCACATTTATTCTATATTAAGTCCATATAAAACATAAAACATGTATATTCTTATCTACTGAACTGTTTATTCATATATTGATTTATTAACACTGACTTTATGTGATTTTCTCTTATCAGGTAAGGCACATCACTCTGATCTATTCTTTGTTGATACATTTTTCAGCTCTCCAGGACCACTTTTTCTTTAAACATATACTTAATCTATATTGTGAAATGTATTTTATATACAAATCTGCATAAAATATATATATGCAGTACAACAAATGTAGTACATTAGTCCTTGTACACACAACAGTTTAAGAAATCGAATATTACCATTGGTTTTGACCTACCATGATTCCTTCCCCAGCTGAAATTTTTCTTAGCCCTAGCACAAGGAACCACTAAATTTCTTTTTTTTATTTATTTGAGAGAGAGAATGAGATAGAGAGAGAGAGCACGAGAGGGGGGGAGGGTCAGGGGGAGAAGCAGACTCCCCGCTGAGCAGGGAGCCTGATGTGGGACTCGATCCCGGGACTCCAGGATCATGACCTGAGCCGAAGGCAGTCGCTCAACCAACTGAGCCACCCAGGTGCCCGGAACCACTAAATTTCTTAATTGGCCACTTGCTTTCTTTTTTTCAGTTTTAGTAAAATTGCTAGACTTTAGGGTGGGCATATGTTTGGTTTTACTAGGCAAAGCCAAACTGTTTTCCAAACCTGAAAGGCAAATTCACACACCCACTAGTGGTGAATGAAAACCTTGGTTCTGCATCCTTGCTCATGTTTCATATTGATGGACTTCTTAGATTTCTGTTAATCTTGAGGATATGAGAAAGTTCACTACACACGCACCCTATTCCTGAGACGAAGAACATCTCAAATGCCATGAACCAACTACATTTCCTTTGTAGTGAAAAGGAGGATCATGCCTTTTCCCTTTTTAAAATGTGTGGTTTGTCTTTTTCATATTGATTTGTGAGAAATATTTATACATTCTGCAAGATAAGCCTTTGTCATTTGTGTGTTTGCAAATGTCTTCTACATTGTGGCTTGTCATTTCAATCTCTTTATGGGGTCTTTCAATGAATAGATGTCCTTACTATTAAAGAAATCGTATTTATGCTTTATTTATGCTTTTTATTCTTTTGGGTTTAAGAAAACTCTTCTCCCACTGAAGGCATAAAAAGATTATCAATTTTTTGAAGTTTTGATTTATTTATCACTAAATTATCCGGATGATTTTTGTGTATGATGCAGGATGTCCATCCCTTTTCATTTTTTTCCCATATGGAGAATCGTTTTCACTGCAGCACTGATTGAAACAGAATGTAAGTTTCCTACTAATCTGTTTTCCAGCTTTTTTATGTAGTAGGTTTCCTTATCTGTATAGGTCTCTTTCTATTGGTTTCTCTGGCAGATTTTCTTTTTTTTTTTAATTAGTTAATTAATTTTTTTTTTTTTTTTGGATGTAGTGTTCCATGATTCATTGTTTGCGTATAACACCCAGTGCTCCATTCAATACGTGTCTGGCAGATTTTCTTAAGCTCTCCTTTATCCAGTTAAGGCAGTTCCCTTTTATTCACAGTTCAGTAAGAATTTTCATTAAGAATGATTGCCAAGTTTTATTGCATCCATTGAAATTTATTTTTCTTATTTGGTCAGTCAAAATGATGGAATAAATTTATAGATTTTCTAAAATTAATCATTCTAGGAATGATTAGTCATGACATATTTTTAAGCTCAGTACTGAATACAATTTGCTAATATTTTATTGGGAAGTTTTGTATGTTCATAAGTGGTGGTGGTCTTATTGTATAACTCATTGTATACTACTGTATACTCTTTTGTTATGTTCCTATTGTATATTCCTTCTCTGTGGTTTTGATTGTAAGATTACACTATTAAAAAAATTGGGAAGTGAACTTTCCCCTTTATTCTCTGAAAGATATTTTGTAAGACTGGAATTATTGCTCTCCAAGATATTTTATAGAAATTATCTGTTTAATTAACTGGGCCACTTGTTTTGTTTGTGGGGATAGATTAAAACATTGCTTCAATATCATTAATGTTTATAAAGATCATTCAGATTTTCTACCTATTTTCTCTCTTATTCACTCAAGTTCATTAGACTGTATTTTTGAGGATTTGATTCATGTAGATGCTTCCCCATTTATTTGAATGTTTGTTTATTATGCATATTGCCTCTTACTGCTATTAACTACTGTTGAGACTACACTTTTGTCTCCTTTCTTCTCTTATCATTATTATCTATGCCTTTTTGTTCTCTCTCTCCCCACTTCTCTCTCTCCTACACACACATACCTTTGTCTTTGTTATTAAATCCTAATTTTTTTAGTTTTTCCCTTCTGTTCTTAATTAATTTTTTAATTAATTTTTTTACCCTTTTTGTCCTGAATATAAGGACCTTGGAACTGTAAAGTTCTTTTAAGTATCACTTTAGCTACAACACAACTTTTCTACTGTTATATAGATCTAAATATTTTCTAGTGTCCATATAATTTCTTCCTTGACCCATGGGTAATTTAGAGTATCAGTTTATTTAAATTTTGAAAGACATGTATAAATATGATTTTTTTCCTAATGTGTGTGTGAATTAGCACACAGCTACGCATATTCATTTATTTATATTTACTTTTGTTACCTTTTTTATATTGATACCTAATAATTTCAATTTGGCTGGAAAATTCAGTGACATGATATTAACTTAGTGAAACTTATTGAAAAAAAATTTTTGACATGGAAAATGATCAGTTATTTAAAATTGCCCAGAAAATAACTGTTGGGGGCAATATTCCACTAATCAGCCTAGTTATTTACGTTGTTTGGGTCATCTGTATTCTCTACCAATTGCGGAGACATGTTTCACAATGTCTTGCCACGATGGGGATTTGTCATTTTTTTTTCCTTGCAGATCCATGTTAGCTTACATAACTAGAAGTATATTACTGGATGATTACAAGTTTAAAATTATACTGTTTTCTTAGTAAATTGAATCTGTTTTCTATACAGAACAACCCTCTAGGGGCGCCTGGGTGGCTCAGTCGGTTAAGTGACTGCCTTTGGCTCAGGGTCCTGGAATCCATTCCCACATCGGGCTCCCTGCTTAGTGGGGAGTCTGCTTCTGCCTTTGCCCCTCCCCTGCTCATGCTCTCTCTCTGGCTCTCTCTCTCTCTAATAAAATCTTAAAAAAAAAAAAAAAAAGAACAGCCCTGTACCTCTTCTAAAGATTTTCTTCGAACCTTGTTATCTGAAATTTGAACAGCCATGCTAGCTCCAAGGTATTTTCCTGTTATATTTTTCTATCGTGGTTTTACAATCTGTGGGTACATTTTTGTGTTTTTTCCTCTGGTAAATAATCTATAGGTATATTTTTTAAATATATCTTAATCTTTTAAATGTAGAGAGTATTCTACTTGCATTAACTATGATTATGGATATAGCTGGATTTGTATCTTTTATACTGTGTGCTTTCTATTTGTTCCAGTTTTTTTTAAAGATTTTATTTATTTATTTGACAGAGAGAGAGAGAGCACAAGCAGGGGGAGTGACAGGCAGAGGGAGAGGGAGAAGCAGGCTCCCAGCTGAGCAGGGAGCCTGGCGGGGCTTGATCCCAGGACAGTGGGATCATGACCTGAGCTGAAGGCAGACACTTAACTGACTGAGCCACCCAGGAGCCCCTATTCCAGTTTTCTGTATTTTATTTTTATTTCCTTTTTTCTCTTTTATTTTGGAATGAGTTCATTTTTCTTCTTTACTCATTTGGAAATTATACACTTTCCTGTTCTTTTAGTGGTTACCTAAGAAATTATAATATACATGTTTAAATTAATAAAATATAAAGTTAATCAATATATTCACTCCTCCATTCAAAAAGAAAAGAAAAAAAGAAAATCCCTGAAGTGCACTGATAAACTTTAATTTTGGTCATATCCTTTCAGATTTATGAACTTTTAATGAATAGGTCTCAGACATCATATAGATCTCGTGCTTTTGAACCTCACCAAGATCTCTGTGGGCACTGTCTCTCCCAGTTCATCCAGTGGTAGTGAGGTCTTGGCATAGTGTAGATGATCTATCTAATCTCACATTATAGGCCCCAGGCTTTCTTCTTTCTTTTGGCTCAGAAGTTTCCTTAAAACTGGGTTTAGGCCTCTACTTACTGACAGATACTAACAGCAGAACATTGTCTAGAATGCTCTCATTTATCCTTTGTGTTCACACTTTCATAAAGTCTCTGGCTTCTGATTTTTTTTTTTAGGTACATTAAAAATTTTTTACAAAGGGGGCACCTGGGTGGCTCAGTTGGTTAATTATCTGCCTTTGGCTCAGGTCTTGATTTCAGGGTCCTGGGGTCGAGCCCCATGTTGGGCTCCCCACTCAGCGGGGAGTCTGCTTCTCCCTCTGCCTCTGCACCCCCTCCCTCTGGCTCATGCGCTCTCTCTCTTAAATAAATAAAATCTTTAAAAAATTTTTTTAAAGATTTTATTTATTTTTAATTCAGTGTATTAAATTTTGTGTACTGACTGAGGTTTCACTGCCATCTAGTCTGCCATATTGCCAAAAATATATGTCTTTGACCTTTTACACTTGCATGAGAACTGTAAGATCTTTGATTCCATTTCTAAAATAAAACAAAATATAATTAAACAAAGTGAAACACATTAACTTTAGGGATTCTAATCAAGGGTCAATAAATACATCATTAAGTCTAGATTGAAGTGACAAATTCATAATATTGTTTCCCCAGTTTTCTGATTCCATGTCTGGAATTGACAGACAACTGACTTAATATTAAGTTACCAGGATGGATAGATTAATAAGCACCTTAATGAATTCATCTACATTAAATCCCTGAACTCTGAGGATCTTTCCTTGCTGAGAAATATAGAAGCCTTCACAAACAAGCACAAGCAAATGAAATTAGTCTTTCAATCACTGGGCAGATAATTAAGTATTAGAATCCTTGACTTTTCTCCTCATGTTTATTAGATGTTCTTCATTACTTAGACATGGAGCTGAAGGGTTCCATCCCTGCCAGCTGATGTGACTTCCTGGGTAGACTTCGAAGCCTTTGCTTCTGGTGTAAGCAATTTCACTAGGGAGCTATAAACCTTGGAAGTTTCTTGTCTGGGTTCCCTTGCGCTATTCTCCAGGTACTCTCTCTCTGTAGCAGTGGTTTTAGTCAGACGTGAGTTTCAGTCCCAAGCACTATTCTCCAGGTACTCTCTCTCTGTAGCAGTGGTTTTAGTCAGACGTGAGTTTCAGTCCCAGTCCTGCCATTTTGAACAATGTGATCATGGGTCATTCTTCTTCCCTCTATGCATCTGTTTTTCCTTCTCTTTAAGATGAGGGATTTGAAGCTCAGTGCTTCCCAACTTAGACCTTCTAGAAGTCTGAAAGGTTTGAATAACTGTGGTCAGTGTTTGATATGCACTTCATTTTGTTTTCTATGCAGTAGTGAGGGAGTTAGGACAGCCATGAGTTAGCAAAGGCAAGTCCTTTGATTCATAGATAAACATGATGATTTTCCTTGTTTGTCTCCTTGGTGGATGAGCAACATGGAGCAGTGAGATAAGAAGGTCCAGCCTCATATATATGTTCTGAGGACCTCCCTATTCAGATTCTTTGAGGGGTTTACCAGGTTGCAATATTTCTCATGAGCCTGGGGAGGAAAACCAAATGCATAATGTGGGCCATATTCCACCAGAAAGAATATCTAATGACATTCTTGCCCAAATCCTGTAAGATAGGCATTCTCATCTTTATTTTAGATGGGAAAAACCAGGGCTCAAAGAAGCTAACCAGCCTAAATCTTGTGAAATGATTAGCACACAGAACTGCAGGAGTGGAATGATATAACTAACCTCTACAGTCATTTCCTCTGTATCACCTTGCACTGCTCATGGACTTGAGTTTCAAGCCTGCATCTATCCTTTGCAAGGTACTGAATGTGGGAAGGGTCATAATTCCCTCTTCTCACTCCTTCCAAAAATCAAAGATGAGAAAGATAGTACTTTATCCCACATCATTGTTTTTATCATATTTAAATTAAATAATAAATGAACAAACTCTTTGAAAGGTTTAAATACATAATAATCAAACTTAGTCCTTGGGAGGTATGTCCTAAGACCACAGGACTATCATGATGTAAATATTAAGAATCTACACTCTGGAGCTAGACCACCTCAGTTAGAATCCTGGCTTGCCCATTTATTCCCTCCCTGCAGACTGAACACAATAAGAACAAGTGAAGGACCGGTTGTGCTGAGGCTTCAAAGAGTAAATGAATACATATAAAGTACATGAACCTACACCGAGCACACAGTACATGCTCAGTAATGTTAGCTGTTAGGAGTCCCAATGTATGTCTGCTTATGGGGAGTTTTTTAATAGTGCTCTATGCCTGTGCCCTTATGTATAAAACTACTTCCCCAAGCTTGGGAGCACGTGACTCCTAAGAACTTCGCACACTCCCTGTCAAAGCTACATGGCCCATAAATCTTCCTTTTATCCTCCTGCTTCCTTCTTTAATGCCCTTATTTATTGCATCTTTCAACAAACAGTATCATGTGCCTGCCTACTGTGTGCAGAAATCTCAGATGGTATCCTAGGAAACTGAAGGGGAGGAGGGGGCAGAGATGGGAGGGTGGAGGACAGCTCCCCAAGGAGGAAATGGGAGTCTTTCCATACAAAACATTCCTTAGGGTGGGGGTGGGGTAGTGAGCAGCAAAGGATTTTGTTCTTGGCAGAAGCAAAGCCCTCAGGGAATTCCACCGAAGCTTCTCTTTCTCTTTTATTGGAGTTCTGTGCTGGAGCTATAAACCCTCCAAATGAGTTGAGATCATTAGGGAAGCTCCACTGATCACTGGTGAAAAAATATAACAATTAAAACCAGAAGCCTCAGAGTGGGAAGCTTGGGGAGGGGCACAGGGGAAGAGATGGGAACAGGGATGGCTCTTAATACTTAATAACAAATACTAATAATGGCAGAGAGTCAGAGACTAATTAAAAGTTTCTAAAAAGAGAGATTGAAAGAGATAGAGAAAGGAATTCATCCGTAATATTTTGCCTGACTGGAATCAGGAAGTACTGTGGCCTAGGGAAGGGAATAAAAAAGACAAGGAGACTGGTATTTGGGGACAAGGCCCCGTCTTGGGTGACTTGAGCCACCTTGGCAAGCGCTTTCATCTCTCTAAACCTTGCGTTTCTCATGTGCAAAGTGGTGCCTGGCTTTCTATTTCATTGGGTTTAGTAAGTAACAAATGTGCACTGTAACACACTACACAACATGAGCAAACTGCTTTCTTTCCTCCAAGGAGAAGCATTGCCTAAGAGTTGTTAAAAATGACCTCTAAGTCCTTTGCAACTTGACAATTTCATGTTTCCCATAAACAAACAAACAAACAAACAAGATTTCTGTACTGGTATTTCAAATAGATAGAGAAGGTAATGGAACTTGGAAATTAAATGATATTCCTGAAGGACTTTTGCCCCAAATCTTCCTATTACCGATCTCTAAACAGTCTCTGATACATTTTTTTCCCATTAGACATTCATTTCTTTGCTGTAATCCTGCATGACTTCATCTTTCTCTAATGAAACTGCAAGTGGATGAAAGTCATCACCTACCACTAACAATGAACTTCATATTAACAGGCTAATAATACTTTCCTAAGCAGCTGTGGGAAAGGAAGTAATTGACAAACTGGACATTTTTAATAGCTAGTGTAACACAGGCTTGAGTAGGAAGAGAGGTGGCAAGTGAATCTGCCTCAAAAATGTAACTTGTGAAGCATTATAGGCAGACAAAAATAAATAAGAGACTACTGAATACCTACTGTGTGTCAACTGCATAGCTCACTTAATTTGCATAAAAATCAATGAGGCAAATATCTTACAGAGAGAATTTTAAATGCAGAATGAATTCATAACTCAAAGTCAAAGGACAAACAAGAGAGGTAGGAACTGACTCCAGAGCCATATTCCTTGCCCCCTACCATCCTGGCCACTCTCCTGCTTCCCATGCTCAAGGCCCCAAGAGGCTTCCAGAATTGCTTGTCAACCACAGCCCTGCAAATGACTCTAGAAACAGATGATTTATAGAATCACCTGATTTTCCAATCTGTATTTTTGAAGCTGTTTCATTCTTTTGTTAGTCCACATTTAATAAATTTCTATCATCTTTCTTTTAAATTCCCTAATTGGTTGGTGGGTGCCTCTTCCTCACAAGAGGTTCTTGGAGGCAGCATGTAGCATTCAGTTTTATGAGTCAAAATTCAGCTGATCACTTGTTAAAAGTGAAGATCCTGAAGCCCCACCTCAGAGAGGCTGATTCAGTGGTCATGAGGGTGGTTGGAAATCTGGATCTCTTTTTTTATCCAGCACAGTTTCACCACCCTACTATGGGCAATTCCGACGCAGTTAATTCAGGAGCCATTCTTGGAGCACAGAATAGCCTGAGGCAGGTGTTAGATGAATTCTGAGTTCAAATCCACATCCTGCCATTAACTAGTTCTGTGAATTTAATACATTTTCTTAAACTGCCTCTGAGAGCCAGTTGCATCACCTATAAAACTATTAGAATTTCTGCCTCATGGCATAGGCTTGAGAACAAAATGAGGCAGTGTATTAATTCCTAGCTAAGAGTAAATGGCTTATAGTGGTGACGCAGAAAAGCAGAGATGGATAGAAGTTCAGTATAAAAACGCTGGAGCCATTTGCCTGGGTGCAAATCCCAGTTGACACATTTGCTAGCTCTTTAGCATTGAATGAATTCCTTAACCTCCCTCTGCCTTAGTTTCCTCATCTTCAAATGGGAATATCATGAGGGAAAATGAGAAAATCAAGGTACAAAGTCATTTCTCATCAGGTCACTGTAAATATTTTTTTTTAAAGATTTTATTTATTTGAGAGAGACAGAGAGAGTGCCGGGGCAGAGGGAGAGGGAGAGGGAGAAGCAGACTCCCCACTGAGCAGGGAGCCCGATGCGGGGCTCGATCCCAGGACCCTGGGATCATGACCTGAGCTGAAGGCAGACGCTTAACAACTGAGCCACCCAGACGCCCTAGGTCACTATAAATATTCAATACAGTGATACCTACAAGGAGTTTAGGACCCTGCCTGACACTGAATTCTATTACTGATATTTAATCAATAACAGTTTCCTAGAGATAGGAAACCCATCTGGTTCTCTGTGGCATGAAGCCCAGTGCTGTGGGCAAAGTAATTACTACCAAACACTGTTAAATAAAAAAAGAGCCAGTGTCGGGGGTACGGATGATGTGAAACCAGAGTAAGACTCTTAGATGATGTCCAATGTTCCAGAAATTAAGCACATGCCTGGCAGAGACTTCCTGAACCAACTTTTGCCCTCTTCTAAAGCCAAAGCACATTCCAAGGGGGAATTTAATCCATATGCTTCTCATTTAAACTGTTCAAATATTATTGGATAAAACTATTTGGTGCTTAAAAAGAAATACAAAAGAATCACAACATGATTTCTTAAAAAGCTTTTTTTCTGCCAGACAAGAAACCACAAGTTGGTAAACAAACCTGTCAACCAAATGATGTGACAGATATTATCATCCTGATTTCTTTCCACCACTCCACAGTATTACTGTGTATTTCAATTGCTTTCACTCTGTTTCACTTTTGCCTTCCTTTTTGGTCTGTTGTGTTTCATTTTCTCACCTTTATTTCAACTACACCTTGAGAGTGGGTAGATTTTGCTCTCCAACTGTGCAGCAAAGAAAAACAGGTCTGACACTTATTTCTACATATATTTGTATAGAATGAAAAAAATAGAGGGAGAGTTCCCATGTTCATAGGCAGATAACTGCATATTTAAAAATCTGAATTAACCAGTCTAATCTTGTGGTTTTCATTAGGTTTTCGCAGAAGTGAGGCACAAAAGGGAAACCCCGACTGACAGATATATGCATTCACCTGCACATGTAAATGTCCCCTCTACAGTATTTTGAATTGATAGTAAGTCAGATTGGCAACTAACTCTGTAATATAAGGCAGAAAATGGTAAGGGCATAAGAGAGGAATGAAGATTCTATACAAATGCAGAGGAGGAAAGGATTCATTTTGGTGAATTTGTTCATTACATATTTTAATGTAATGTAATGAAATCACATTGATTTAATGTAATGAAATCATCATATTTACAAAGGATGAGTAGGATTTTACACACAGAATTTGGATAAGCTACGGACTGGCCAAACAGTGAGACTAAAGACCACAATGCACAAAATGGCAGACAATATTCAGGGAACAACCTGTCATTCTGTTGGATCAGAACAAACCTTGTAGAACAAACCTCTGAATCAAAATCAAATTTTAAGGAATATAAAAGTCACCCAAGGCAAACATTACATGTGAATTGAGTCCTGTTTATAGTGGCTTCAGCCAAATGGTCCTCCAAATTCCAAATTTGGCTTGATTTCTACCAATGATGGGAAACTCAGTATCTGTCCCAATAGTCCTTGGCATGTTTGGAAATCTATGATTATAAAGAATAAACACAGTCTTTCCTTACAACACTAAAGATATTTAAGGAAAATAGTTATTTATTTATTTATCCACCATCTCCTTGAGTCTATGCTCCAGATTCTGAACTAGTAACAGGATAGTTGACGGTGATCAAACAGATCCAAACTCTGCCCTTATGCAGCCTTTGGCCCCATGAAGGACACACACAGGCAATCAAAATACACTGTGATGGGTGAATGATGAGAGAGTTTCAGGTACTGAGGAATTATATCAGAGAGGCATAGAATCCAGATTAGTGAAAACAGAAAAATCCTGGTCTCCAAAATTACATTGCTTTTTCTACAGACAAAAACTCAATTCCTTCCATTCTTTTGCTCACTGTCTTGTTCACTTTTCTGTGATCATGTTCTAATCTGCCTTCTCTTCCTAAAAATTGGAAGTAGTACTGTGAGTCCCATCTGAATAGGGAGTATTAATTATCTAACTATTTTTACATGTTAGATTTCTAATTATGAAGTTTTTATTTGTAGCAAACACTCATGTTAGGTGACCATCTTTCATTATTTTATTATTTGGATTATACCAGCAACAAAACTCCCAAAAAGTTATCCAGGCACATGCATGTACATACAACATACACACACACACACACACAAACACACCACTTACATACACATTTTTGTCATTATAAATTTTTGCAATTGCTTCTTTCTCTTGGACTTTCCTTTTGTATTACTACATCCCCCATTTTAGATACAGTTCATTTCTCCAGGCTGTTCAGGACACTTTGAATTCTAAGTCTGTCATCCAACATATTCCTACCTTCATGTCACCTGCATATTTGATGATCATGAGCCTTTACTCTTCATCCAAGACATTGATAGAAATGTTGAACAATGCAGGACAAAGGACAGAGCCTGCGGGCTGTCGCCATTCCCTCTCCTCAAGGTTGGCATTGATCCATTAATTAGCACTCCTGGGGACCATCTTTCAACCAGTTACAAAACCAGTCTGTCATACCTCCATCAAGCCCCCATTCCTAACTTCTTTCTACAAAGACATTAGGGAAGACTTTGTGAAATGGCTCGTGGAAAGCTAAATATGCTATATAGACTTTCTTTCCCTGATCTACCATCCTAGGCTATAAATACTCTAGAGTGAAATGAGGTCAGTCTGATTTGACTTACTCTTGGAGAGCTCACGCCATGACCAAAGTGAAAGTGGTACTCTTTCTGGATGATTAGAACTTCAGAATTTGGGAGCTGTAAAGGATTGTAGAGATTATCTCATCCAGGCTCATCATTCCACAAGTGAGTCTCAAGCTTGAAATAACTTTGCCCATGGTCACACAGCTAGTCAGAGCTTGAAATGTAGTTATAACTTATATTCCCCTTTTCACACTTAGGAGTGGAATTGACTTTAGAAAAGCATTTCTCAAAATATATTCCATGGAATATTACTTCTAGGCTGAAAAAAAAAAGTCCCCATGTTCAAAGGCATTTGAAAAACCCTGTGCATTGCTGTGTTAGTGATTCATAATTTATTCAGTCACTAAATAACTATTTACTGCTTGTCCCCTATGCCTCAGACCCTATGCTAGGCACAGGGATAGGACAGTGAATAAGATGTCTTACCGATTTTCTTCTAGGGGGAAGACAAACATTAAATAACTAATTACTCCAATAGAAAGATTACTATGAATTGTAACTTGCTCTGAAAGAAATTTACAGGGTGTTCTGAGAGATGGGAGGAGTGCGAGAAACATCCTGAGACAATGACATTTAAGTACACCGAAAGCTCAGACAAGAAATATCTTGGCATACCCAACACGATGAAGGAATGGGGGAGGTTGTCAGCCAGGACCTGAGAAGAACACATAAGAGCTAAAGAAAAAGTCTGTTGGGGAGGTCAGAGGAAAAAATAAAAATATGAATATGAAGTACACTGATGCATTTTGAGGAGAAGGACCCAACTTCATTCGCATTCTGAAAATACGACCCAGCCTGCTCTGTGGTGACAGTGGGGACAGAGGAGGAACACAGGAAGCGGCCAGAGAAATTCTGGCAAAAGTTCTGGAATGCAGAAATTAGCCTCTTCAATACTGACCTACTATTAAAAAAAAAAAAAAATGAGGAAAACTGTTAACCTCTTTACCATTTTTTCCCCAACATTTTCCAAACTTATTTGACCACAGAAGCATTATTTCAGTAACAGCTATTTAACTCCATGAAATTCTGATGAACACATTCTAAGAAATGCTGCTTTGGAATATCTCAGCCTAAAGTCACATTCCAGGCCCTTCAAAAATGGTAACAGAGCTTGCCATTTGCTTGATTTGGAGAGTTTTATTTGTTTCTTTTCTTCCCAGCAGATGATGCATTTGCTTATGAGGGTCACCCTAGTGCTAGCTGGTTTACTTTCATTCAAGTTGCCAGGTGTCAGGCTTAGAAAAAATACAAGCCCTCAAAGTAATCCTAATATATAACCATGTTTACTTATGTATCCTTTCATTCCTCACCTCTCTCTACTCACCCTCCACTCACAATGCTGTCTGTTTTCAGAATGGAATTCTAATTGCTCATTAATATTTAGCAAAACTAACTCCTACATTAAAAAAAAATAATACCTCCCGGACTAATTAACCAGCAATGAATTTCACATTTGGGTACATTTCCATAGGCTGACTTAATCTTATTTTTAAATAAGGAATGAGGAATAAGAGGACCAGAAGGAGGCACCAAGGTGTCAATATAAAATAATACTCAAATTCAACATGCGTAGTGTGATTCCTGTACATCAAGGCAGAACTTCTGATCCTGGAATGTGTGCATGGATTACCTGAGGGCCCAGCTGAAGGCAGATCCTGATTTAGTGGGTCTGAGTGGGGCCTGAACTTCTGCTCCCCAGCGATGCTTGTAGACCTGGGACCACACTCTGAGTGGCAGGAGTGTGAAGCACCGTTTCAATTTTGCGTTTCAGGGAATCTTCTTATGAAGTGTTTCATCAACCAGTAACAGAAAATCCCAATCCCAACAAGTCTTAACAATGACACTGTTATATCTCACACAACGGATCCAGTGGTAGGGCGGCTCCAGCCTCTGTATGTCAGCATCCCAGTGAGGTCATCAAAGATGCCGGTTGCTTCAATCTCCCCACTCTGCTCTTCTCAGCAGTGCCGCCATCCTAAGGCCACTTCTCCTGGTCATGATATGGATATAGCAATTTCGATGTCCTATTCAGATGTGACAACATCCAGAGGAAACTATTTCTCTTCTACAATTTTCTTAAGAACAGCGCCACCCTGACGAGAGTCCCCCAGCGGATGTCCCTCACATTCCATTGGCCAGATCTGCAACACGTGCCCAGCAGGAGAGCCCAGGGCAGGTACTCTACCTTATGCCCTCTGCCCACAACCAGATCACCTGCTATTTATTGGGCAAATCACATCTATGCCTTGATTCTTCCTCAGGAAACTGCATCTCTGAGCCTGAAGGTCACACACACAGGCTGGAAATGCCAAGGAGTCGAAGTCCTAAGTTAACAACTTGAAACAAGTGAGGATGGGAACTGAAATCTGGCCTCCTCAGCAGGTAACTCTTCAGTCCTGCAGAAGGTCCACAGCAGCACTAACTCTCTGTGGCACACAGAGGAGGCCGACCGCTGGTTCATCCTAGGTGGCTTCTCACAGAATGCCCCCTTTACAGTGATCCCCAGGAGCATGCCCCAGTACGCTACTGAACCCATACTGGGCTCTGTTCTTGGAAGAACAACTTACAGCAAGTTAAAATATCACAGCCCAACCAACTGGGGAATGGGAATACCCCAATCAGCATAGATGGCTGGTTTAACAAACATGAGCCCCAGAGCGGCAGCACCCATCTTACCAGGGAGCTTGTTAGAAACCAGGGTCCCTCCCCAGGCCTCTAGGATCCGGATCTCTGGGCCTGGAGCTGAACAATCTGTGTTTTCACAAGCCTTCCAGGTGATTTTGATGCATGCCAGCTTTAAAAACCCCAAGTTTAATCAATATATCCCCGGTTCTCCTCCCATGAATCACCTGATCATGAAGAGAATGGATAGATATCTGAATAAAATCATGGTTCTGTTAAGGAGTGTCAGGTGTGGTGGATGGAAAAACAGATACTTCAAAACAACCATATCTGCTTCCCTGAAGTCAAGAGTAGAAGCTAGTTGCCCATAACCACAGAATTAGAGAACAGGAGAGGTGGGCTCTGAACCCTGGCTGATGAGAACAGACACAATGCTCCTGCCCCAGTTTCCACAGCTCTGTGGTCACTGCGGTATCATGGGCAAGGCTGGAGAGGGAAGGCCACCGAGAACAAGATTTCCCTTGCCACAAGCCAAGCCACAGCATGTGTTCCTTCAGTGGCAATAAATCCCACGAAAATGCAGATAGATAAAGTGTTCTGACATTTATATCCAGCATGAAATACATGAAAATAATAAGAGGGAAGGATAATAGTGCAACATGAAGCTTTTATTAATGTTAGACTAACTCTGTAGGGGAAATGGCTCATTTTATTGCTTTAATGTCAGGCTTTCTCCTTTCCTCCAATGGGCATAAAACTGGTGCTGCCTCTGATTTTCATTCAGTAAATGAGAAAGCAGTTATTGAATGGCTCGGTGTGTCTAGAAGGACTGTATGAGCCATGGGGATGTACAGAAATGCAGGAGATATGGCCCCTCCCAGGAGTTCATGATCCAGTTGGGAAAACCACACAAATGGGCATATTCAGATTTAACATTTACTGAAATGTTCCAGAGACTGATGTTGATTGATTTTATGTCTATTACTTCATTTAAAAATACACACAAATTAATAAATACCACATTAAGACAGAGTATAACCAGGTACTAACTTGTATTCAATATGGGTTCTGAGAAGAGAAAGACTATGAAAAGTGCAGCTCTATCATTAATTTGCTACATGAGCATAACTAACTCATTTCCCTCGTCAGATGTTTCCTATTTAAAATGAGGGCACTGAACCAGAAGAACGCATCCCAAAATTATGTTCTGTGGAAAATTCCTCTTTAGGATATTAATAGGTTTGCAACATTAAAAAAAAAAAGGTTGAGGGTTGGGGGCAAGTGGCATAAGATAAAAACATTTAGAAAACATTTAGAAACATTTTAGAAACATGTTCAACACATTTGAGCAGGTTTGTTACCCAAAAGACCTCTCAGAACCTTGAAGATGCTTCTGTGTTTTGGGAATCTACAAGAGGAATATCTTATTTGTAGCATATTGTAAAGTTGTTTGATTACAAAACCTACTATATATGGCACTGAGTAACATCCTTTAATATGCCCCAGAACCAGAGTGGAAAATGCCAGAAATCATGTCTAAGGACTCTTTGAACAACATGGTCCTGAAAGATGGCAGCTCAGGTCAGCTCCCTTGGCCAATCTTTAAAGGATGACTCAAGTTCAATTCAGGGAACAGAAAGGACATTCACTGAGGGGGATACAGCATGAGGAAGAAGAAGAGGAAGAGAGAGGAAGAAGGAGGAGAAGAAGAAGAAAAAGCAAAAGCTTGGGATAATGTTTTCCTTTACTAAGACTATAAACAGTAACATACCTTACATTTGTCCAGTAAGTTCACAATGCATTTTCAGACAGGTTCACTAATTTAAAACCCCTTGCAACCCAGGTTTAGCTTTTTGTTCTCCACTTTTTTTTTTTTCCAGTGAGAAAACTGAAACTTGTAATGGTAGCATCTAACTTTCTCAGTGTCACCTTCTGTGTTCCCTCTCCCCTGATCCCTTCACTTTTTGCTGAGCTTATTTGCTTATTAAGGTTTCTGCATTTCAGAGTGTGCTGGGTTTCTGGCTTTTAGTTCTTCCACAGCATCCTGCTATGTACTCTGGAGCCCAGCCCTGGTCATCAAGGAACAAGTGCACCTTTAGCATATATTGGCAATAAAGGCAATCCCACAGGGCAGGGAGGCTGTTTATATGGAACCCTGACTGGGTTGTGCTAGTCTTCAATATATACCACCTGGGTCTGGCCCTGGTGATACCACCAGCCCTCAGCCTGGTGTCTGTAATTAAATACCCCTGATACTGCATGAGTTAATTGCTACATGTTTATAAAGGTCTTTGAGAAATCAAAGTTCTGCCTGGTAGGGAGGGTGCTCTGAAGGCAGATGTCTAATGGGAGAAGCAGGAAGTTTGGGGCTGGGAGACCAGCTGGCTGGGCTCAGTCCCAGGCTCTGCACCCTCTTCCTGGATGATGTTGGGCAAGTCACGCCTCTTCTTCTAGCCTTTTTGTCTCTTTGTATTTTTTTTAAAGGAGCTTTCTAAGGCTCCTTTCAGATCTCACATACATTTATTTTTTAATGCGAATTGACCAAGTCAAACTCAGCAATCAATGAGGTGACCAGTGTCACATCAGATAGCCCTTGTGGCCATTATTTGAATCGGGGCACTTGAAACCTTCCCAACCCCCTTCTCCTGCCAGAGAAGATGAAAGCATCATTTCTGACCTCAGCACTGGCCTTTGCCTTGAACTTGGCATGCCTTTCACATTACCATTTCCAGCTGGTTCTTTGCCCCCCCGGCAAGACCAGACTTTTCTGAAAGAGTGTAAACTTCTCTGAATGATATTTAAAAATAAAATATAATTGATTTCACAGCTCCTTGAACCTCTCCTATCAGGAATTGATTTTTTTTCCCTCTTCTGTTTTACACTCTTGGAAGTGATTTGAGTGATGGCAAGTAGAAACTTCAATACATAAACATTCCTCATTCTTTCTCCCTTTCTCTTTAAATTCATCCCTGATAAAGAGTGTGTGTGGGTATGTGTGCAAGTGCATGCATTTGTACAAGTGTCCTTTCACATATGTTCATATCTGTATTTCCATGTCTATGAGTTCATCAATCTGCATTCTCTGTACATGTACTTTCGTATATCAATGTCTCTGTTTTTGTGTGCACCCACATATGCAGAAAATACATTTATGTATGTGTGTATGTTTTCCGTATATATGCATCTGAATGCAAATTTGCATGTGTTTATGAGCATACAATTAGCACCTGAGTTTTTGCAGACATATGTTTGCGTACATGCTTGTGGTTTGTGCATAAATTAGCCTATATATGAACAGATGATTTTGTGTCCAGGTAATTGTGCAAGTCTGTTATATCCATATGAATAGATACATGTAAGTGCCACTGTAGTTAGATTCACATTTCAAGGCATACCTAGCCTTGCTTTTCCCTCTCCTCCCCAAAGAAAGAATAAACAAAACTCAACTCTTCTTGGATGCACCAGACAGCTCCTGCCGATTTGGACAGTCATTATGAACTACGGAGTGCTCTCCTCTGCCAGCCCAGTATTAGCTGTCACTTCCTTGGATAGGATAAAGTCACCCAACTGGACTGTATCCTAATTATCTGGCAAGAAAGGAGGTGTGGCAGATGCTGCCGAGGGACCCAGTAACCCCTTCCTCTGAAGCAGCCCAGGGACTCAGTTGGCTCCCTAGAAGCCACCCCTGGAGCTAGTGCTAGACGATTTTTGAGTGACACAAGGGCTAGCTTAACATGGTGCTGATTGAAATGCTGGTGTGGCAGAAGCTGTCGGTGCCAGACAGGCCCAGCACACCTATTTTCCATCCCTGGCCTGCCTAGATTGTTGTGAGCGGCAGGTCTGTGCTTCCTGTCAGTCAGCCTGTCCACTCGTAGCTAGCAGCACTGCCAGGGTGGTCAGTCTGTGACAGTGATGGCTGGCTGGGGAGAAATGGAACTCATGTTCACATAGCCCTTCGGCTTCCTTTAGCAGGGAAAAGAAGGAGCTCCCACATGGGGACCTGCATCATCACCCAGGGGAAAAAAATATGAACACTTCTACCAGTTGAAAGTAGAGTAAGACATAGAGACTCCCCACAGACACTGAGGAGAGGTGGGCTAACGTAATCTGGGGGTGCAAGTGGGGAGCTGGAATAAAGGAAAGCACACCAGGTTGGTAGTATGGAGACCTAGGTTCAGGTTTCCACTCGTCTGTCCACTAGTGGCTGCAAGACTCTGTACAAGTTACTTTAGGCAGATCTCAGGACAAGGTCAGGTTTACTCTCAAAATAATGATAAGACGGAGTGGGGGTCTGGCCATACTCTGGCATGGTGGGAAGAGTCCCAGCATCAATTTTTAGGAGGAAATCTAGTCGAATAAGCACAATACGTAGGGTATTGCTTTGCCAACCATAGAAGTTATAGCCAAGATCAACAAGACCCTGAAAAGATCCAGGTCTAGCCTGTTCCTGTCTTCCAGGCTCCCGTTCTACTGCTCACTGATTATCTGCATGTGGATATTTCACATTCCAGATACTCAAAGCCAAGCATACCTTTCTCTTCCCCAAACTCCTGTGGCCACCACATGCAAATTGTTACCCATCCCAAACCTGAGTCACCTTTCACCTCTTTGCCTTTGACCCATCTCCAACCACTCAACAAATCCTCTGGACTTTCCTCCTAAATACCATGTTAGTCCATCTTTGCTGCCAACACAGAAGTCCAGGCTGACCGGCATCTTCTTTTGCCTGGATTTTACAATGACCTCCTAAATCATCTCCCTGCTTTTACTCTGTCCCTTTCAAGTCCATTCTCCACACTGAAGCCAGAGTAACCATTTAAAAACCATAACTTTGGTCATGTCTTGCCCTCACTTAAAACCCTTCAGGATCTTTCTGTCATCCTACGGAAAACACACAAATCCATTGGCATGGCCTGTGAGGATCTCCATGATCAGATCTGTGTCCACAGCCTCAACTTTTCACATTCTGCTCCTCATTATCAATGTCTTCCATGCCCTACAGTAAAGAGATGCTCCCTCTCACCCTCTCTCCTGCTACCCCTCTACCTGAAATACACAGTTTTCCACTCTGTTCATCTGACCAATTCCTACACACTGTCCAATTTAGGCTTAAACAAACATATTTCCTTTGAGAGGACTGTTATATATCTCAGTGCAGATGAAACACCCTTGCCAAATCATCCTGTAACAAGTTCTACGTCACTTGCAAAGAACTCCTCACATAGAATGAGAACTGATTGCTTAATTGATAGTCTTCCTTATTAAAGTTCATGTTGTTTTAGGGCAGAGGACAGGTTTGAAATCCCACTTCTGTAGCTCTCCTGCCTAGTACATGCTTAGCACATAGAAAGTGTCCTATAAGTATGTGCAAAGTAAACTAATAAATGAATACCAATTAATAATACTTTACATAAGACTATGTTATGGGAAGGACTTCAAATATACAACAGAGACTTGGAATGTAAGTTCCTGAGAGTAGGGACTTGTTATGTACATCAGTGTACCTCTCTCCACCCCAATAGAAGGGTCTAGTACAGGACAGGTTCTCCATTAATATTTAATAAATTAAGGATTTTTAAATAAATAATTTATTATGCTGTGCACATATCTGGAATACACCAGGTTTCTTAACTTCTTCCACCTAAATACCTATGACATCAAGGAAGAGTATATATGTCCCTGTAGAACATCTGAAGATGGAAGTTAAGATGGTGCACTTTAAGGAAGAAATCTCTTTCAAGTCTTAAGTTATAGCTCAAAAAGCATGCAATTTCTCCATCATGTACACAGTGTGTCTGTGTTCATTTAGATGTAGGTTTACCTTACTTGCCATGAGCAAAGCTAATCACTGAGAAATATATGCTGTACACATTGTCTGGTTTTACACACTTTCTGGCATATGGCCACATACCACTGCCAATAAGCTTATTTTACTTGGAGAATGAATGAAACCCCATTGGTTAACTCAGGAGCCGTGCTGTGGCCAGAGATATGATGTGGACTCAGTGGTCTGCCAAATATCAAAACCTCATTTGGGGATGAGGTTTTGGAAGTTTCTCTCTAGAATTATACACACAGGAAGTCTCCTATAAATGAATCCAGGAGCTAGCCAGGACAGGAGTAATTGTTCACTGATATCTCACAGCTATTAGAGTCCATCTCTTGCTCCTCCCACAATGTCCTCTCACTGCTATCCAGCAGTTCTCTCTTCCAGGAGCCTCCCTTCTGCCTTTTTTCTGTCTGCCAGTGGTAATTGCACAAAATGACTCATGCCCTTCCATTCTCTCATGCATAGAACACAAGGCTTTTGAGGCCTCTTACATTATCCCCTTATCCTCACATACCCTCACTACTGAATACCATCTGCAAATTTAATTAGCCAGCAATTTATTCCCTTTGCCTAATCATTAATGAATTCGAATAACTTGATGAAAATGGGAAAGAAGAAAGTTTCTCAAATGCTATGTACAGAATAGAGAACTTCAGCTTTTTTTTTTTTTTTTTTTACTCTCTCCCGCTTACTGTGATGGGGGGCCAGGTGATGGAAGCCCAAGTCATTCAGAAGTCAGATATAAAAATACAATGAGGTTCAGTGGGAGTTTTTAAAGTAGTTCTAAATAAAGAATACCAAGGAGCTTATCTAGCATAATACAGTTGTTTGTGACACAAAACTGTTTCATTCACTTTGAAATGTTGTTTTTTCTTCTAAATACTAGGTAAGCAATTTTCAAAACTATTTAGCCATTTTGGGGCCATCTGCTTATGTAGTATTGCCATTCTTTGGGAGGCCTCCTTGAAGAATCTGGGTTCCTACTTTGATTGTCCTGGCCTCAAATCACTTCTCTTTCACTGATTTCAGAGGACTTTTTTTTTCCCCCCTTCTGAATCAGCAAAGCAATTAGGTAAGCTTGTTCTCTTTCCAGCAGTGATTCCCTGGGAAATTTCTTCTGACCTTTGGGAACAATCCAATCCGTGGTACCAGAGAGAAGGTTCCTCTTGTCTCTGCCAACAGCCAGTAAGCATGGTTAAAAATGTCCATTTTCAGATATTGGTCTGGAAAGTTTGAAACAACAAAGATGGCGATACAGCACATTGGCCAATGTTGGATGCTTCCCTGATTGGGTGTGATGAGTTTCAGGCAGCATCCACAAAGAAACCAGTGCATTTTTGCATTGAGTGTTGTCTTTGCTACTATGTATCTTCACCTTAAAGTGTTATTCTAAAGCATAAATAAATGTACATGAATTACTTGAATGTTATGTCACTAAAATATACAATAATATAAAGCAGTAGGAAGACAGCTGACTATAAGGTTAGAACAAGCAATCTCTTCTATTTACACACTGTGTGGTTTCTACTCAGCAATTCCCATCTCTGAGTCTTGTTTCCTTTCTTAAATGAAGTAACATGATCTTAATTATACTTTGAGCTAGGTAAGGAAAAAGACTGCAGTTCACTGATTTTTATATACACAAAGCCTACCACAATACAAATAGTTGAGGATAAATTAGTGTTTATTGAATAGACATCAAGAACTGTTTTGAGGCTAGTGTAAGAAAATGTATGAGTACAAATTACAAATAATCATCATCATCACTATTATTATTAATTGCTACAGTTGTGGGATTGACTTTCATTGTTAACTGAGAGGAACCTGGAATACCTAGAAAATTTAAATTCATTAAACATTTCTAAAATGTGTGCCAACTTTCTTGTTCTGTTAGTTTATTCTGATGGGTACAAAATGAATCTTTATTTCTGATGGTAAGTATGTGACAAAACTCACAGTCATGGTTAAAAATGTCCATAAACTTTGTATAAGAATGCAGATGATAGCTCATGACTCCAGAATCATGGCCCTACATACACATTTCATTACCCAAAGAGAATTAGATGTGTGCCATCAATGGGGCAAAACAGCATATTAGAAAATAGCATCAAAATTGAGGTCAGAAGATATAAAGTGTAGCACTCGCTCTACCAACAGTGATTGTGTTAACTGATGGGGTAGGCAGATTTCTAAGTGGCCCTCAAGATTTCCACCACATTGAACACACACCCTGTGTAATTCCCTACCTCCCTATATGTGAGTGGGGTTTATAATTATGAGGAGATAGGACTCCCCTGATAGGTTACCTTATATGGCAAAGGCAAAGAAACTTTTCAGATGTAATCAATGCCCCTAAGCAGCTGACTTTAAGTAAATAAAAAGGGAGATTATTCTGGGTGGGCCTGGTCTAATCAGTTAAGTGCTCTAAAAGATGGTCTAGACATTAGATTTAAAGCAGCACAGATGTGTTCCTTCTGGCTTTGAAGTAGCAAAGTGCCCTGTTGTGGAAAGGGCCTTGTGGCAGGAAATCATGGGCAGCCTCTAGGAGCTGACAGCCTCAGTCCTATAACCTCAAGCAACTGAATTCTGCCAACAGCCAGTAAGCATGAAAGAGGATCCTGAACTTCATATGTGATCACACCCTTGAGCTGATTTTAGCCTGATGGACTCTGAAGAGAGGACTCCTCACTGACCAAAGCTGCGAGATAAGTGCCTGTTGTTAGAAGCTACTGAATTTGTGGCCATTTATTATGTGGCAATAGAAAACTCATACACCTTGGATAACTGATTACCCTAGTGACCTCAATATTAAGAGTCAAGATTATAACTTCTTCTAAAGTTTTGAAATGTGTAAGAACTAGCCCAATGCAAGATATACTCATCATTTATAGTCCTCAAAGTTTGCTTCAATTCCATTTTCCCCAGTCAACTCAACATGTATTAAATTAAACCTTTCAGCTGCTTCCTCCTTCTACTAACTCCCAATCAGCTTTGCCACATATGGTTCATCTTTTGGTTAACAGCTTCACCAACTACCTAGTGCCCAAAGCTAGGAACCTTGAGATCTTTCTCTATCCCTTCCTCTCTTGATTCTCACACAAAGGATAAACTGTCATCTCATCTGAGAAACTTCCTGTAGCCTGGTATCTCTGGTGCTTCCCTACTATCCATCCGGACAACTGCTATGGCCTTCTCGCAAGACTGTCACTGCCCATTTGGTACATTTTTTCACAGCTGTAAGAATTATCTTTATCAAGAGAAAGCTGTTTTATTCACTCTCCTGCTGAAACATGCCTAAGGGCTCCTGCACATGGCATTCTGTGTTCTTCACAATCTGGTTCCAGTCTTCCCCTCTCCTTTCTCCACCATGTTCCCTGTAGGCCATGCTTAACTTTCCATGAATATAATATGAATATAATATAATATAATGAATATGGCTTAGTGACACCTATGAATATAATAACTTGATTTACATCCCTGTCCAAAAGAGGGTGCACTGATGTCCTAACCTCCAGTACCTGTGAATGTGACCTTATTTGGACATAGGGTCTTTGCAGATGCAATCAAGATGAGGTCATTAACGTGGGCCCTAACCCAATGGAACTGTGTCTATATAAGGGGAACATGTGGACACAGACACACATGTAGAAGAGAATGCCACATGAAGACAGACAGAGACCGGGAGAAGACAGCTGTGAAGACAGAGGCAAAGACTAGAGGGATGCTGCCATGAGCCAAGGAATGCCTGAGGCCACCAGAAGCTGCAAGAGGCATGGAAGGATCCTCCCCAGAGGTTGTGAAGCCACCATGGCCCTGACAACACCTTAATTTTGGACTTCCAGCTTCCAGAATTATGACACATCCATTTCCATTTTAATCCAGCCATTTGTGATGCTTTGTTATGGTAGCTATAGGAAATTAACACAATGGATATGCCAACCCCTTTCAACGATCCAGGACTTTGAACAAGCTACTCCCTTTTCCCAGAAACAAAAATTTTCTAAACATATTTTAGGATCCAGTACGTAAACCATATCTTCAGATAATCCTTCAAGGAGAGACTCGGACCAAGTTTGCTCTCTTTTCTTGATTTTCTCAGAGCAGGTTTTCTGATCTCTGTTACAGGACTTCTCACTGAATTGTCAGTCATAATTATCTTGACAGTCTCTTACACTAGACTGAAATTGCTTTGAGGTCAGGAATTATGGCATATAGTTCTTCAACATATGCTTATTGAATTAAAAAAAAAGAATAAAACTTTTGCCAGCTTCATGTATCTAATGGTACCTAACTTTAGAAATAAAATATTGTGTTTTGTTTTTTTTTTCAATTAAGTTGTCCTTCAGACACCCTGGAAGATAGGACTGTTATTTCCAATTTATAGATGAAGAAACTAAGGATCCATAAATGTTGGTTTCACTTGCCCTTTTGCTCCCAGTAGATTAACAAGCCTCCAATGCCCTCCAGAGGGTGGCTATCAGTCTCTACCAGGTGTCATTAAGCCACATCAATTTTGGGGGCTGAGTAGTTTTTTGATGATCGTAAGTGTGATCAGCGGATGGAAGTTATAATGGAAATTTAAAAAATAAAAATTATTAAAAAAAGGCTTGAGATGAAATATGTCATATGATCCTTTTGAGTAAGTCCAACATTTATCACCATTTCATTGACATGCTGAATGAATTATATATATGGCATTATAAGATGTAATAGCTCACAGTCCTCAATGGCTTGTGGAGTTGAATGTTCTGTCTGGGTGCAGTTTATGGAAGCAAGAGAGAATGAATGTAGTCATCTGGCACACTGTTCAGGGTTTCCCCAGCTACACTTTCCTTGTATTATTGCCATTGTGTAAATTCAATGTATTATAGGCAACAAATTCACTTGGACTGGGGATAAATACTTCATGGGAAATAAACTTATTTTAAAAAGCATAGGTATTTAAAAACATAGGTATTTACTTATTTTTTCTTTTTTACTCATAAACTCACTCTCTCTGTATCTGTCTCTCTATCTCTGTTTCTGTCTTTTAATGTTTTGGCTTTTACAAATCATCCAATCCAATGGAGTCCAATTTCCCAACTTGCAGATTGGTGGTTAGGGGGCCATCAACTTACAGAAAAACCTCCATCAGTGTGTTGACATGAGAAAATAAGGTCTTCTATACTGTTCCTCCCTCAAGATAAATGGGGTTGATGGAGAGCTTTCTTTTCCTATATGAATGACTTCATGCCCCAAGGAGCCAAAACAGAAGAATAAACCTGAACATGGCTTGGCGAACATCAGTCTTCTAAGTAAAGTCCAATATGCAGCAGACGGCTAACAAATGTTGAATGAATTCAGTTTTTCTCTTTTATTTATGCCCTGGTATACAGAGAATGGTAGAAAATAAATTTTTGTGCAAAATAAAATTTTACTTTGACATTGAATGTCATCATGACCATCTAGACATAATAATAAAAGCAACAACAATGATAATAGAATAATAACTGCAACAAAAGTAACAGTTAATGATTACCAAACACTTATTATTTATGGGTGCTTTTTTCTGCATAAAATTTCCTAATTCCAGATTGGAAATGAGAGCAGGTGCTTTCTTTCTAATTGTGTGAACACTTACACTGAATGCATAGGCCATATCCTTCCCACAGATATGTTAAACTCAAGCATGCTTTATTGCCACCTCACCATTTCACTGAGAAGGAGGGCCCCATGTCTAGGGTAGAATAAGGGCTCATTTTTGCCATTCCAAGTTTGCGGATGTTACTGAGGAGAGCAGACACTATTCATCTTCCAGAGAGCCTGTGAGTTCCCAGCGAGAGCTGAGTAGGTTCCGGTCAGTTAGTATAGGTACAACAGTTCTGGCAGGTACAAGAGAGACAGAGCAGGGGCTCATGCTGTTTTGAGTCCGATTAAGCTAGATGAGGCTGCAGTAACCACTGATCCTAAAAGTTCAGTGGTTTGAAACAACAAAGCTTATTCTTCACTCACACCATATGAATATCACACCTTTGTGGAGGATTTCTGTTCATACTGGACCAAGGCTGATGAAATTCCAACCTTACTGAACATTGCTGGCAGCCGGAGGAAGAAGAAAGAGATGGACAATCACACAGTGGATCTTCATGCTTCTACTGGGAGAATTGATACAGGTCACTTCTGCTGACGATCCATTTGCCAAAGAAAGACAAGCGGCCATTTCTAATTTCAAGACAGACAGGAAAGGTGGTCCTCTTGAGTGCTTGAAAGGGGATTTCATCAGAATTAATGGTGAGTAGCACTGTTGTCGACGATGCTCTCAGGGAACGAGGCCAGAGGGAGCGCTACAATCATGGTCTCCGTTTGATCTACCACTATTTTCTGTGGTGCCCATGCTGACAAGGCTTTTAGCACCAACTCCAGCAAAACTACTCTTGTCCAGGTCACCAGCCACTTCCACGTCTCTAAATCCAATGGCCAGTCTCAGTCCTCATCTGGTTGATCTACGAGCACTGTATGACATCTATTTCTCACAACCACTTTAATTCCAGGTGAGCACACATCTCTGGTTTTTCTCTTATACCATGGGCTTTTTCTTCTTAGTTTCATTTGCGAGTTCTTCCTCGTCTCCCTGACCCTTTAATCTTCCAGTACCAAAGGGCAATATCAGTGGCATTCTTTTCCTCTCTATCTAAACTCACTCATTTTGTGATCACATCCAGTATCTTGGTTTCAACCCCCACTACTGGGCTGGATGATCTTAAATGCATATAAATAGCCTTTAGCTTTTTCCTGAAATCTAGCTTTCTATGGTCACCTGCTCATTTGATATCTCTAATTTGTCATGTCTAAACCTAAGTCCTGATCTTCCTGTCCAAACATGTTCCTATTTTACTCTTTTCAGCCAACTTTGTTGTCTTCATCTTCCAAATATATCCAGACTGAATGTGTTCACTGGTACCACCACATTTGCATTATTACATTATCCTCCTAAGTGATCGCCCTACTTCTACCCTTGATTGAACCACTCCCTCATTCTATTATCTCACATTAACCAGAGTGAAGTGCAGACTCCTGCAGTGGCTTCCCATCTCAGTCTTTGTCATCCCTAGAGTCACACATATCTGGCCTTTCATTCTTTTCCTGACTTTATTTCTTATTAGCGCTCTCTCTACTCACTCAGTTCCAATCACAGAAGCCTCTGACTGATCCTTTAAACATTCCAGACATGAGGATGGCTGGGTGGCTTAGATGGTTAAGCATCTGCCTTTGACTCAGGTCATGACCTCCACGTCCAGGGACCTAGCCCCACATTGGGCTCCCAGCTCAGTGGCGAGTCTGCTTCTCCCTCTCCCTCTGCCTCTCCCCCTTGCTTGTGCTCTCTCTGTCCCTCTCTCTCAAATGAATTAAAAAAAAAAAAAAAAAAAAAAAATATATATATATATCTTTAAACATTCCAGACATTCTTCTGGCAGAACCACCGAGCTTGTGGTTCTTGCTTTTTGTGATGCTTTTACCTGTATAAATGCATGGCTCCCTCCTTTCTTTCTCAAGGCTTTGTTCAGAAGTTGTACTTTCAATGTGGCCTTGTCGGAACCACTCTTCAAAAATATAACCCCCCTTTTTTGCCTTTGATAATCCACATACCTCTTTCTTGTTTTATTTTTCTCCCCTCTGGAACTTATTGCTTTTAAAGTACTATATCATTTACCTATTAATTTTGTTTATTGCCAGTCTCTCCCACCAGAATTTAAGATTCCTGTCTGTTTTGTTGATTTGTGTATTTCCAGTACTTAGAAAAATGCCTGAACCCAGTCGTCTGTTAATAGTTTTTTTTAATTGAATGAATGGATGGAAAAAAAAATGAATGAATGAATGAATTTAATTTGTTGTAGTTTGGGCTTTTCTCAAGAACAACCTGGGATTAAAGGACTGGTCTGCCCATGTACAAGTAACCCATCAATCTTCTTAAGTAACACCACTAAAGCCAATTCCCCTCTTATTATTCAAGCACAGCATATGCAGTGAAATCCAAACTATGACACTATAGCAAAATCACATCATATTGTGTATAATATCTAGTGTCTGTGGGCTAAATATATTTTAGGGAATGCTTTAATGACCGCAGGGAGAAGAAAGTCTCATTTCAAGGTATTTGATTGGATGCTCCACACCACAGAAGGGGAATTATCCTGGGGATCCCTATCAACACAATCTGGTATTTTACTATGACTAATTTACTCCTCAAACAAACCTAGAGATAGGGTTCTGGGGTAACTTTAGTTAAATCCCTTTTCTTAATGTCTCCCCTGAAAGAGCTCACTGATATTTGTCATATAATTAGAGCTAGTTTCCTCTCTTTGGACAAAAAAAAAAAAAAAAAAAGAGAGAGAGAGAGATGAGATAGGCAAAGTGTACTTACTAAGAAGAAAACAGAAAGGTTTGTGTGTCCTGTCCTTTAAGGGGGGAGATAAAGGCCTTTCCCCAAGGATTCTGAGTCTGATGTGGGAGCCAGACTATTCCAAGAGCTCTCAGGCTGGTGGGGGCGGGAAGAGACTCCCCGGCCCAGGCCCCCAAACTAGTTGGGGAGATATAACACTTCCCTTGGCATCCCCAGGCTGATGGGAACAGTTCGCCCTCTCTTAAGGGGCTACCACATTGATAAGGAGACATACCACTGTGCCCAGGGACCTCAAGTCACAAAAAAAGAGAGTAAATACATACCTAGGACACAAAGGTACATAAACACACAGAAGCAGAAATATGCAATGGATGGTGAGTCTCTGTGGCTGTGTGTGCATGTCACTCTGTGTGTGACTTGCACATTTTTTTTTTTAAATGAATATGTAATGCTTACCATGTTCCTGTGAGAAGTCTGTCCTTCTAGAAATTATGCTTAGTGTATGCTGACAATGTGGCTATCAGAATGTAAATCGGGACTTGCTCAATGCAACTACTGCCACAGAAGGAATAAGCTGGTCTTTTCAAGGATCCCATGAGTAACATCCCATGATTTTCCCAAGCGTGGCCCTATTGAGAAATAGACATCAAAGTGTCCGTGTTATTAGAAATGAAGTTGTATTAGAAAAGGGTAACCTCATCTGTAACCATAGTTGGGTTTCCTGAGAATTTACCAGCCCCTTAGAAGTTCTGGGTCTATTCTATCACCCAGTCTCCTGTAGAGATAGAACAGGTAGACATAAACGAACAAAGAAGGCTCTGTCCTGACACTCCATAGGAGAGACCCGCAAAGGTCCTGAACTGGTCATGCTGAATTCCTTCTCTTGAACCTACCAATCAGTGAATTTACTTCCCTCTTGATAACGGGAGAGGAAAGGTCCAGAGAAATCAGAAACGTTTCCAAATTGTGGAAATGAAAGGGTAATTTTTTCCTCATCTGTGGGAATGCAAGGAAAGGGAGATCTGTGTTCTTCCTTAGCAAAGAAAATTAAAATGAGCTCTAATCAGAACTCACTGTTCATTGTCTTTAAAAAAGATAATAAAATCAGAGGAAAACTTCTCGACTTTCAAGTCATTATCCTATTGCAAGAGAGAACCCTTTTTGACTCACCACTTTATACTTCCAAGGAATGTGTGTGTGGATAATGAGAATACTGTAAGATTCAGGTTTTTAATAAAAAAAGAAATATTAATAGAGAGAAGAAACCACTTGAACAAACAGGCTGAAGCTTGTATGATATCAAGATGTTTTCTGATGGATTGGAGTAGAGAATGATGTGTGATTGCAAAATACTTCTTCAATCAATACCTGTCACTTGATGCCCTTAAAGGTATGTTTCTTTGTATATTATGAAGAATCAAAATTAAGCCCAGCCCAGGCAGAATGTCCCTCCTTATTTTGGCAAAACAAATAGACAAGTAGACTCAAGTGTTACCCCATTTAACATGTCAAGAAACTGAAACAGATGTTCACTGATCTGCCAGAGAACTCACAGTGGTCTAACAATAGATTTACAAGCTAAAACCTAAATCTCTATCCTTACAGCTGATACCAATCCTCCAACCACTTTTTTCTTTTCTTTTTTTTTTTTTTTGGCCTGCCATTCTTGCTCAAGGCCTTTCCTACTGGTATTTATGTGTACAGGTGAATAAATTTCCCCTCAGCATCATAGTAGAAAAAGACATAGTGAGTTTCAATTTTACATAGAACGGAAGGCATTCACTGGTTTCATTCAAGTCACCCACGTCAATAAACTATCTAGTAAATAAATTCCTTGAGCATATGGATTGAATCCATATTGTTTAGATAATAGGCCCTTAATAAGTATTTTTGTCATGAAGGAATAAAAGTTCTATCTTGGATATGACTGTGGTTTGTGATGGATAACGAGAGGTTATTGTGTGAAGTTTTGTGGGATGGTTGCCTTATTATCTTCATCTACTTCATCTCCTGAAAGAACCTTTCCCTTTGCCCAACTCTCATTTTTCTCTATGATAAAGGACTTGATTAAAACATGTGGACAAGTTTGAAAACAAATTATTACTTACTTTATGCCGCTGAAGTTTGCAATTTATTTAAGTCTCCCATATCAAACATCACTCTGATTTTGGAAAACATAGGAAGCTTCCCTGCCTCCTGGTGGGTAAGTATTGCTGGAAGCTAGGGTATCGGTGCCAGCACTTGGCCTAGGATAGGTCACTCAGATGGCCCCATCCATGACTTTGACTCCTGAGGGTTTGAGGTAGAGATGCAGGGATGGTAAAGAATTATTCATGTTGGCAGCAGCAATAAGAGCCCTGTGATAGCAGTGGTGGTAAGGGTTCACTGGCAAATGGCAACATCCAGAATCCCTCCACTGGTTGCAGCACTGGGTTGCCAGTGTGCAGACCACAGATGCATTTCCTGCTGCTTAGTCTCTCTTGGTTTTTGCATGTTTTAGGAGCCTGATTGATGAGTCTACAGTTGATTTTGTAAGCTACCCAATATCCTTGCAGTAAATTGCCTTTATCACCAAAGTATTCATTCTGTTGTTTGCAACTAAAAACCATGACTGATACAGAGATTAGTACCAGCGAGTGGGTTACAGGCAATGGTCCCCAAGAAGAAAGGAGTAATTTGTGATAGATTACCTGACTGAGTTAGAGCTGAAGGCAGTAGTAATTCTGTTAGAATTCAGGGAAGGGAATTTGGATGCCCATGGCAGGAAACAGTGGTACAGCTAATTAAAGCATCATCTGTGTGTGCCTTGAATGAAGTACCCATTAACATCAAAGCTTTGGGAACTGCACTGTCATGACCATAAAAATAGTATGAAGGACAGGAGCAGCAGGGTGAGGCATCTACTCCTAATAGCACTTTAAAACCATAAAGAAAGATAATGAAGAGCACAAATCCCTAAGTTCTTAGCTCAAAATATGGACTAAAATCTAGGGACTTTCTATGAATTAAGAAATACAGAAAACAAAATCACAACAAAACAAAGAAATCTTTTTCTGCAGTAGCCACAAAACTAAAGTTGATGACAGATGAGATGTCAAATTACAACATCAGGAGAATTAACATCTTTATATTTCTTTGATGTGAAAACTAGGCATTGATTTGTTTCAAAGGGTGTCTGTTCTTATTTGTTCTCTTACCTTGGGCCAGTCAGATAATGTCATGGTTAGGAATAAAGGCTTTGGAGCTAGCCAGAATACCTGGCTTCATATCTCCATTCTACCATATGATGGTAGCAGTCAGTTAGTGTTAGTGTCCTGTTGTTAGTTAGTGTCCTGTTGCCTCAATTTCCTTATCTATAAAGTGGAATGGCAATAATATTTACCTCATAGAGTTACTGTGAAGTTGAAACTAGTTAATGTATGTAAGGTTATCAGAACACTGCTTGGAACATAGTAATCACTGAATAGACAGTAGCTAGAGCTACAGTGGCCAATGCTATTATTACCACAATGGGGACATATTGCTGGTAAGATCTGCAGGGGAGGAAGTAGCAGGTACCACACTGACATGGCAAGAGACATGTATATGAGAGGGTGCACAATAAGCTCTAAGAAATAACATGGACTTTGGTGTTGTTTCTAGAGATCCGAGGATATCTCCAACAGAGTAAAGATCTGCTTAGGATTCCTTGTGCTTTATACTATTCAGTGGGGGGGGGGGGGGCAGGCAGGATGCTTCATTGATCTCTTAGGATTTTGAAGTAAAAAATAGACTGATTTTTATCTATGCTTCTCTGACTCATTTACTAGGTGAATTAGGCTCACTTTATGTGGCCTCTAGAAGAAGAGATGGATGACTTGGGCCATAACGAGAACAGCATCCTAACTGGCACTCATGACCTAGTAGAACCAGTGTTGTTACAGACAGCATTGTGCTTCCAGGTAGAATGATTTCTTGTTAGAGTCCTGAAGAACTGCAGGAAACAAAGATAGAAAGCTACCTATAAGCAAAAGCTTATTCAACCATACTACAGAATTTTGCCTTAGTGAAAAGGTACAATTCTAATGTTTTAATCATTTAAAATGAGACTTAGTCTAATCATAGGAAAATAAACACAATCTAATGCAAGGGAGGGTGATTTAATAACTTTTAGATTTTTGTTTGTTTTTCATTATGCCACCCACATTTGCTCTAATACCCAAATCATTTAGCAACCCAAAGCTTTGCCAATAGCACTTTATTTTCTTGTGGAAAGATGGAAGTTGTTAAGATCTCAGTTGGCTGTTCTCTTTTTTTCTTTTTGGAATGTACAATGTAGTAACAGAATATATTCAATATGAAAAATTAAAAAACCCACTTATCTGAAAAAAAAAAAAAGTGAGAAATGGGAGTGTGATGAGCTACATGGAAGAAAATAGCAAGTGACCTCAACTTAGAATCCTCATCATGAACTTAGGAATTTTGAAGTCAGGAATGTTTTTCTTCTTAAAGCAGAGGATGTTTCAAAGTATGTTTGAGGTACCAATGACTTCCTGGCTCTGGAGATATAAAGGGGGATTGCTGAAAACTTGCCCCTGAATGCTCTTCCTTTGGTGTATCAGTTTAAAGAGCGCCACTAACATTGGTGACGTCAGCTTTGTCAGACTTACTATGGCTTCCAAGGGCATTTGTTCAGCAGATCATGGCAACGGTGGACAGAGAAATTCCGTAAGAAAGAGAAACACAGGTACTATTTTCAATCACTGTCTCAGCATCCTGGGCTAAATTATATGCTTAATTTTCTGTGAAGTCTATTTTTTCACTGTGTCGATGTAAATTGCAAGGCTGGAAGGTACTTCAAAAGTTATAAAATCCAAATTCCCCCAGAGAATTCTCCAAACCATACAAGCTAATTATAAACCTTGATTTTGTATTTTTTACAAGACTGTACTTTTTAATCAATGGATGAGAGTAATGTCTCTGCTATATATTAACCACAGTGAAAGAGTAATGATAATGCTAACAGAAATGTTCTTCCCTGTTACGATGTCAGGCATTGTGCTAGCACTTTCCATCTGGGAGCACATTACTTTAAGACAGGTGTTTTGTGTTCCATCTCACAGATAAAGGAGTTCTTCCCCACCACTGTCAAAAACGCCTCTCCTTCACAGAGCAGTACTTAAATCCGATGGTTGCTTCACAGCTCAGCTCAAATTGTCACCCATCCCATTCACCTTTCCTAATTTACTCAACAATAATAATTTTTCAGTAAATATTTATTGAGCACTTTTTATATGTCAAGTACCATGAAAGGCAGACAGTATATTTGTGGGTGAAGAAAAAATTATATTTCTAACCATGTGGTAACTTATAACCTAATGGAGTAGACAAACAATAAACAAGTAAATGAATATATGATTAGAATGACAATATATACAATCTTGGAATAATTTCAGCCAGTGGTCAAAGTAGGTGGCCAAGGGGATGAGCCCCCTCCTCCCTCATTATGCCTACTTGGAACACTTGTGCAAATAGGAAGAATTCATCCTTTCCTCAAGGTTCTTTATTGACCATCAAACTATAATAAATATACAAATCAATGACGACTAGCAATGTGAACAGCACCCCTTAGGATCTGCAGTATAGAACCTACAAAACTGTATGCAGAGGCCTTGAGATGACAAACAAAGCAAGTTGTCAAGGATGAAAATGTGTCAGCCACTCAGAGAAGGCAAAGAAGAACATTCTGGGTGAAAGAATCAGCAACTATGGAGACGTTGAGATGGGGAAGAACATATGGCTTTGAGAAACTGAAAACAGGCCGGTGTTACTAAGGCATAGTAAATCAGAGAGAAATGGTACTGGGAAAACAGGCAAGCACTAAATAAGAAGTGCAGCTCTATTTAAACTGCAGTGGTGCTTCACTGAGAGACTTTAAGCCAGGAATGACAGAATCAGATTTGGGTTTTTACTGAGGTGGATAATTGAGAGTGAAATGGGAAGTGTGATACAAGTAAGGGCCATATTGCAATAGGTTAAGAGGTATCAGTGGTCTTGATTAAGTCATGGCTTAACATAATTGTTTTGACTTGGCATTTCTAGTACCAAGCGAGGATCTTTAAGTTGGCAGGGACTATATTTTACATGCTATACCTCTATCAGCTTTGGAACATTCGAGATGTGAAATAAGTATTAGAACAGGGAAGGAAGAAACTCACTTCTTGACCTCCTTGTGCCACAGGTTGAGCAGGCACTGAGATGGGGTCTGACATGCTGGGGTTTGAATTAGCAATCACCACCCGTGGAAAGGAGTGGGAGAAAGCAGAATTGGGCAAAGGGAGAAGTTGAACAGCCATACAAGCCCAGCAAAACCCCAGCCCACTCCTTGAGTACTGTCCCCTAAACTGCCTGAAGGAATAGAATAAAAGCCAAGGGGGAGAGTCGTGAAGGACACTCCATGTTTGGGAAACATTCCTATCTCTGGACCTTACATAATGTGATGGTATCTGAGTCCTTAGAAAAGGAACTGGCTTCTGAAAAGAATGTAAGTCAAAAACCAGAATGATTATGGAATGGGACTTGGTGGTGGAAAAAAGTGCTCTCTCACCAGGGACTTCATTAAATGAGGCCCCTTACCTGTAACTTAGTTACCCCACATGCAAAATTAGAGACTTAAAGCAGATGGCCTTAAATGACCCTCCCTATTCTGAAATTCTGTGATTCTGAGTAAGAAAACCCAGTTCAGGAAACCCATTACAGCTGTAGCTGTCCTTTTCCATTAGTCCAAATGCATCTAGACACATCAAAATGGGTTTTGACTTGCAGGGACCAAATGTCTTCATTTAGAAGAGACGGGAAAGGCAGCCTTGCAAATTACACCATTTCTCCCACCTCCATTATGCTCCGAGCATTCTGCCAGTGCTGTTACAACCCAACAGCACGCAGCCAATTGGAGCAGAAAAGACAATAACCTTAATGGGAAGGAATTGGGAGCTGGGAGACGCCACAGATTGTATTAGGAGAAATGAAATAATATTTAATTTCCCTGGTCATAAATAATCTGTCTGCCCACATTATGAGCATATCAGAGTTGACAGGGAAAATAGTCACCAACATGGGAAAAAAGGTCATTATTTTTTCATTACTAGTGGGTAATGAGGGTGGGGGGCATATCAAATGTGCTTTTTTTTTTTCCCCCCTGACAGATGGAACTGCAGTGGCAGAGTTGCTCAGAGTAGCTGGTAATCCTCACAACTTGTTAGCAAGAGGCAATAACAATGACTGTGGCGATTCCTCACTCATACTGGTAAGGTTGTTTATAGGTTTCAAAGTACTACTACATTTGTTTCTTCACGAGCACCTCACTATATGAGAAGGGACAGTCATTTTAGAGGTTAGGATACTGAGGCTCGATATTTGATTAAATGTTCTGGCAAAGCAGTGACCTAAGAACTTCAGACTTAACCTTACTGATTTCAAAATTTGGCTATCATAGCAAACAACCGGTACTATTTATTTTTACCTGCATGTTTTTTTTTATTTAAATCAACTTGCTTTTTTACTTATATTTATTTTAGAGGATACTTTACATAGCACCATCATAAATGGAAGTTTCAAATCAACAGTCTAAACTAGAAGTACAGTCGATTCTCATTATTCATGGTAGGTATGTTCTATAAAGTCTCCACAAATACTGAACTGTTGCACCTACGGGAAATACAGGGCTAGGTTCCTGCAAGCCTCTGGTCACAACATTTTTATCAACTAATCAATATGTAACCTTTTTTTAATGCATTTCTATTTAAAGACATCTTATTTAATATGTATTGATTTAACATGTATCATTGATTTAATGTATATTGTTGATTCATTAAAATTCAATTCACAGCCAGTAACACTGTAACTCATGCCTGAATGAAGCTGTATCTAATATGTGTTTTCTCCTTAAGGCACATCCTTGTACTTGAGTACACTAACTAGCACTTAAGCACTATACTTGGGGGCCATTTTAAACCATAAAACCACTAACAAAAAACCCCCACAAAAATGTGAAAAATGTGGCATCAAACAGACCATGTAATGGACAAATCTACAGCATGAGATCTAAAACAAGAAGGCCCGGTGTCACCGTGTTTAGCCTCAGCTGGGAATGTATGTGTGGGGTGACTCGATCTTTTCACTACACTGTACATGTCTGCAAAATTGCTGCAAGTATTGATTCTGGGATTAAAAATAAATTTTAGTGGACAGGTGAATTCAAAAATATGACTTCTGTACATAATGAGGATCAACTATCGCTTTAAAATTAAATCCAAGGAAAACAATTACATTTGATTAAATCCTAGCTAGGTACCTTGCTGGTCCTAATTTCTCAGTATGAGGTTTGTTTTTTGCTTTGTTACAAAAAAAGGAGGGTGAAATAAGGTGTTGAAGACTTTATTAGCCCCAGACTAGGAGTTTCCTCCTGACTTAATCTGAAGGATTGGATAAAATTAAAATGAAAATAATTTTCTGATCAGGTGATTCACTTTTTCTTAGTGCTGGGTTTACGTATCACCTACAGTCATTTTGAGAACCTTTTCAATCATCACAAATATTTCAGATAAACATTTGGAAGATGCCAAGGGTACAAACTCACTTTTTGGGAAACACTGTGCTAGAATATGAAAATCCCCCAGATGTCCTGAGCCTCTGTACCCTCACAACATCATGGCAGGGAAAACAGTCTACCCAGGGGGATGCAGCTGACTCCCTGTTAGCTGGACAGCTTACTGGAATGCTTAGCTAGTTCTGCATTCTATTCTAGTTCTTGAGAGAAACACTTTTTACCTAAGAGATGTGCAAACCGTAGGAGTCCAACTGGTTGACCTGTCTCCCTGATATGTCTAATAAATCTTTCAATGTTTAAAAAAATCCAGAGAGAGAAATACTGCTCCCCTCTCAAAATGTGCTTCAGAAATAATTTCATTCCCTTGTTTTCTTTTGCTGAGTTAAAAAGCTGAGTCTGAACTCAATAGAAGACAGTCAACTTTATTTTTTAACTATTTTTTTATGTTTTTTTTTAACATATAATGTATTATTTGTTTCAGAGGTACAGGTCTGTGATTCATCAGTCTTACACAATTCACAGTGATCACCATAGCACATACCCTCCCCAATGTCCATCACCCAGCCACCCTATCCCTCCCACCCCCCTCCACTCCGGCAACCCTCAGTTTGTTTCCTGAGATTAAGAATCTTTTATGGTTTGTCTCCCCTGTCTGGTTTCATCTTGTTTCATTTTTTCCTCTCTTCCCCTATGATCCTCTGCCTTGTTTCTCAAATTCCTCATATCAGTGAGATCATATAATAATTGTCTTTCTCTGATTGACTTATTTCGCTTAGCATAATACCCTCTACTTCCATCCACGTTGTTGCAAATGGCAAGACTTCATTTTTTTGATGGCTGCATAATATTCCATTGAATATACATGCCATATCTTCTTTATCCATTCATCCGTTGATGGACATCTGGGCTCTTTCCACATTTTGGCTATTGTGGACACTGCTGCTATAAATATTGGGGTGCAGGTGCCCCTTTGGATCATTACATTTTTATCTTTGGGGTAAATACCCAGTAGTACAATTGCAGGGTCATAGGGTAGCTCTATTTTCAACTTTTTTTTTTTAATTTTTTATTGTTATGTTAATCCCCATACATTATATCATTAGTTTTAGATGTAGTGTTCCATGATTCATTGTGCATAACACCCAGTGCTCCATGCAGAACGTGCCCTCCTCAAAACGCATCACCAGGCTAACCCATCCTCCCACCACCCTCCCCTCTAAAACCCTCAGTTTGTTTTTCAGAGTCCATCGTCTCTCATGGTTCGTCTACCCCTCCGATTTCCCCCCCTTCATTCTTCCCCTCCTGCTATCTTCTTCTGTTTTTTTTTCTTAACATATATTGCATTGTTTCAGAGGTACAGATCTGAGATTCAACAGTCTTGCACAATTCACAGCACCTACCAGAGCACATACCCTCCCCAGTGTCTATCACCCAGTCACCCCATCCCTCTCACCCCACCCCCCACTCCAGCAACCCTCAGTTTGTTTCCTGAGATTAAGAATTCCTCATATCAGTGAGGTCATATGATACATGTCTTTCTCTGTTTGACTTATTTCGCTCAGCATAATACCCTCCAGTTCCATCCACGTCGTTGCAAATGGCAAGATCTCATTCCTTTTGATGGCTGCATAATATTTCATTGTGTATATATACCACATCTTCTTTATCCATTCATCTGTTGATGGACATCTAGGCTCTTTCCACAGTTTGGCTATTGTGGACATTGCTGCTATAAACATCGGGGTGCACGTACCCCTTCGGATACCTACTTTTGTATCTTTGGGGTAAATACCCAGTAGTGCAATTGCTGGGTCATAGGATACCTCTATTTTCAACTTCTTGAGGAACCTCCATACTGTTTTCCAGAGTGGCTGCACCAGCTTGCATTCCCACCAACAGTGTAGGAGGGTTCCCCTTTCTCCGCATCCCCGCCAACATCTGTCGTTTCCTGACTTGTTAATTTTACCCATTCTGACTGGTGTGAGGTGGTATCTCATTGAGGTTTTGATTTGGATTTCCCTGATGCCAAGTGATATTGAGCACTTTTTCATGTGTCTGTTGGCCATTTGGATGTCTTCTTTGGACAAATGTCTGTTCATGTCTTCTGCCCATTTCTTGATTGGATTCTTTGTTCTTTGGGTGTTGAGTTTAAGAAGCTCTTTATAGATTTTGGATACTGGCCCTTTCTCTGGTATGTCATTTGCAAATATCTTCTCCCATTCTGTCGGTTGTCTTTTGGTTTTGTTGACTATTTCTTTTGCTGTGCAAAAGCTTTTTATCTTGATGAAGTCCCAATAGTTCATTTTTGCCCTTGCTTCCCTTGCCTTTGGCAATGTTTCTAGGAAGAAGTTGCTGCGGCTGAGGTCGAAGAGGTTGCTGCCTGTGTTATCCTCATGGATTTTGATGGACTCCTGTCTCACATTGAGGTCTTTCAACCATTTGGAGTCTATTTTTGTGTGTGGTGTAAGGAAATGGTCCAGTTTCATTCTTCTGCATGTGGCTGTCCAATTTTCCCAACACCATTTGTTGAAGAGACTGTCTTTTTTCCA
>NW_022589724.1:18300598-18302067 GCF_004348235.1 Phoca vitulina | reverse complement strand
GTGGTGAATAATCCTTTTAATGTACTGTTGGATCCTATTGGCTAGTATTTTGGTGAGAATTTTTGCATCCATGTTCATCAGGGATATTGGTCTGTAATTCTCCTTTTGGATGGGGTCTTTGTCTGGTTTTGGGATCAAGGTAATGCTGGCCTCATAAAATGAGTTTGGAAGTTTTCCTTCCATTTCTATTTTTTGGAACAGTTTCAGAAGAATAGGTATTAATTCTTCTTGAAATGTTTGGTAGAATTCCCCTGGGAAGCCATCTGGCCCTGGGCTCTTGTTTGTTGGGAGATTTTTGATGACTGCTTCAATTTCCTTAGTGGTTATAGGTCTGTTCAGGTTTTCTATTTCTTCCTGGTTCAGTTTTGGTAGTTGATACATCTCTAGGAATGCATCCATTTCTTCCAGGTTATCTAATTTTCTGGCATAGAGTTGCTCATAATATGTTCTTATAATTGTTTGTATTTCTTTGGTGTTGGTTGTGATCTCTCCTCTTTCATTCATGATTTTGTTGATTTGGGTCATTTCTCTTTTCTTTTTGATAAGTCTGGCCAGGGGCTTATCAATCTTGTTAATTCTTTCAAAGAACCAGCTCCTAGTTTCGTTGATCTGTTCTACTGTTCTTTTGGTTTCTATTTCATTGATTTCTGCTCTGATCTTTATTATTTCTCTTCTCCTGCTGGGTTTAGGCTTTATTTGCTGTTCTTTCTCCAGCTCCTTTAGGTGTAGGGTTAGGTTGTGTACTTGAGACCTTTCTTGTTTCTTGAGAAAGGCTTGTATTGCTATATACTTTCCTCTTAGGACTGCCTTTGCTGCATCCCAAAGATTTTGAATAGTTGTGTTTTCATTTTCATTGGTTTCCATGAATTATTTTAATTCTTCTTTAATTTCCTGGTTGGCCCATTCATTCTTTAGTAGGATGCTCTTTAGCCCCCATGTATTTGAGTTCTTTCCAACTTTCCTCCTGTGATTGAGTTCTAGTTTTAAAGCATTGTGGTCTGAAAATAGGCAGGGAATGATCCCAATCTTTTGGTACCGGTTGAGACTTGATTTATGACCTAGGATGTGATCGATTCTGGAGAATGTTCCATGGGCACTAGAGAAGAATGTGTATTCTGTTGCTTTGGGATGGAATGTTCTGAATATGTCTGTGAAGTCCATTTGGTCCAGTGTGTCATTTAAAGTCTTTATTTCCTTGTTGATCTTTTGCTTAGATGATCTGTCCATTTCAGTGAGAGGGGTGTTAAAGTCCCCCACTATTATTGTATTGTTGTCGATGTGTTTCTTTGCTTTTGTTATTAATTGCCTTATATAATTGGCTGCTCCCATGTTAGGGGCATAGATATTTACAATTGTTAGATCTTCTTGTTGGATAGACCCTTTAAGTATGATATAGTGTCCTTCCTCATCTCTTATTACAGTCTTTGGTTTAAAATCTAATTTGTCTGATATAAGGATTGCCACCCCAG
>NW_022589724.1:18299295-18300588 GCF_004348235.1 Phoca vitulina | reverse complement strand
ATTTTCAATGACAGCCTAGCTGGATATAGTATTCTTGGCTGCATATTTTTCTCATTTAGTGCTCTGAATATGTCCTGCCAGTCCTTTCTGGCCTGCCAGGTCTCTGTGGATAGGTCTGTTGCCAATCTAATGTTTCTACCATTGTAGGTTACATATCTCTTCTCCCGAGCTGCTTTCAGGATTTTCTCTTTGTCTCTGAGACTCGTAAGTTTTACTATTAGATGTCAGGGTGTTGACCTATTTTTATTGATTTTGAGAGGGGTTCTCTGTGCTTCCTGGATTTTGATGCCTGTTTCCTTCCCCAAATTAGGGAAGTTCTCTGCTATAATTTGCTCCATTATACCTTCTGCCTCTCTCTTTCTTCTTCTTCTGGGATCCCAATTATTCTAATGTTGTTTCATCTTATGGTATCGCTAATCTCTCGAATTCTGCCCTCGTGATCCAGTAGTTGTTTACCTCTCTTTTTCTCAGCTTCTTTATTTTCCATCATTTGGTCTTATATATCACTGATTCTCTCTTCTGCTTCATTTATCCTAGCAGTTAGCGCCCCCATATTTGATTGCACCTCATTAATAGCCTTTTTGATTTCTACTTGGTTAGATTTTAGTTCTTTTACTTCTCCAGAGAGGGTTTCTCTAATAACTTCCATGCTTTTTTCAAGCCCACCTAGTATCTTTAAAGTGGTGATTCTGAACTCTAGATCTGACATCGTACTAATGTCCGTATTGAGTAGGTCCCTGGCAGTCGGTACTACCTCTTGTTCTTTTTGTTGAGGTGATTTTTTCCATCTTGTCATTTTGTCCAGAGGAGAATAGATTAATGAGAGAACAAAATGCTAACAGGTAACAACGTCCCCAGAAAATATACTCTAAACAAATCAGAAAAGACCTGAAGCAGTGGGAAAAGAAAGGGAAAGAGAGAAAAAAGAAAAAGAAAAAGAAAAAGATAAAGATAAAAACAAACAAAAACAGAACAAGACAAAAAAAACCAGAATGTGATCAAATATGATCAGGCTCGTATATAGATCAGTGCCACATACTAGATTTTGGGAGTATTTTGGTCTGTTAGAAGAAAGTGCCTCCCAAAATTTTAAAGAAAGAAAAACTTATATACGTACAAAAATAAGGGTTGATATGATGAAGGGATGGAATATGACTGTAAAGATGGAAATTATAAAAAATTTTATAAAAGGATTTGATAAGAAGTTGTTTGAAAAAAGAAAGAAGAGGATTTAAAAAAAAAAAGAAAAAAAAAGGGAGAGAATGTGATCAGGCAGGGGAGTAGAAAAAAACC
>NW_022589724.1:18282218-18299195 GCF_004348235.1 Phoca vitulina | reverse complement strand
CTCAAAATTTTAAAGAGAGAACAACTTATATATATATGCCAAAAATATGGGTAACTACTATGAAGGGATAGAATATGACTCTAAAAATGAAAAATAAAAATGTTTTTTAAAAAAGGGATTGATAAGATGTTGGTTGGAAAAGGGAAAAAGAAAAATTCAAAAAAAAAAAAAAAGACAGTTAAAAAAAAAATTAACTTTGAAAGACTAAAGAATCATGGTAAAAAAGCCATGGATTCTATGTGCAGTATTCCCCTAGCGCTGGAGTTCTGCCGTTCTCATTGATCGTAAACTTGGTCTTGACTGGCTGTTCTCGCTGATCTTCTGGGGGAGGGGCCTGTTGCCGTGGTTTCCAAATGTCTTTGCCAGAGGCGGAATTGCCCTGCCCTTGCCTGTCCGGGCTAAGTAATCTGCTCTGGTTTGCTCTCAGGAGCTTTTGTTCCCTGCAAGCTTTCCGTACAGCTTTGGAGGCTGAGAGTGAAAATGGCGGCCTTCCAATCTCCGCCTTGGAGGAGCCGAGAACTCGGGGCCCCGCTCCTCAGTGAGCCCCCAGAGAAAAGCAGTCAGTCACTCCCGTCTCCCCGGTCTCCGGCCGCACTCCATGCTCACCCAGCCTGTGACCGCACGTTTCTATCTCTGGCACCCGACCCCGTGTGGAGTCTCCAAACCCAGCAGATCCCCTTGGTGCGCTCCCGCGCCGCTCCTCCCGGGGGAGAAAGGGGAGTCTCCCGGGATCTGCCGCTTGTTGGGTCCCTGCTGGAGGAGCTGTGGCCTGACTGTGCCACGGATCACGGTTTATGGCAACCCCGAGCTGAGAGCCCGCACCTGGGCTCCGTCTCTGCAGCCGGCTTCCCCGCTCCGATACCTGGGAGCTCTGCTGCACTCAGGCACCCCCGGTCTTTCTGTGACCCCAAGGGTCCTGAGACCACACTGTCCCACGAGGGTTCCACCCCCTGCTTAGCCACCAGAGTGACGTCCCTCAGCGGAGCAGACTTCTAAAATTCCCGATTTTGTGCTCCGCAGCTCTATCACTTGCCAGAAGTGGCCGATGGAGGCCCCTCCCCCGCCGTCTATCCTCCCGAATATCGCCTCGGATTCACTTCTCCGCACATCCTCCCTTCCAGAAAGTGGTCGCTTTTCTGTTCAGAGAGTTGTTGCTATTCTTTTCTTCGATCTCCTGTTGAGTTTGTAGGTGTTCAGAATGGTTTGATCCCTATCCAGCTGAATTCCTGAGAGGAGACGAAATCCAGGTCTCCTACTCCTCCGCCATCTTGACTCCACCCCCTATTTTCAACTTTTTGAGGAACCTAGAAGACAGTCAACTTTTGCAAACACTTTCTCTGTTGGTGGGACGGGAACTTGTCTGGACCTGTTTCTTGTATCTGAGCCTAGGCACAGGTAGATAGATTTGCCCAAAAGTCCTGTATGTGAGCAACATGTGTAACACACAGCAAATACTTACTAGTTTGCACAGACAGTAGGAATTAATGAGAAAATGGAATTTAAACAACTCGTTATAATAAACAGAGCCATACAAGCTTATTGACTTTTTAGGATCAACACTGATGGTGTAGAAAGACAGAAAATGAACTCAAGTTGAAAAAAATGTATTCTAGGTTCAGATTTGCCAAGTATTGAGGGTCCAAATAAGTCATTTAGACTTACCATTGTGGACATGGCCAGTCCAATGTACCAAACCAGAGTGGCTCACTGCAAAGACACTTAGGAGTGTTAATACATTAACTAACATTGCTAGTTATTACATGAGTGACCAAAGAGAAATGTATTCAATCTCTTTGCTTCTCTGTTTTATATTTATAAAATAAGAGTAACAGAACTACTTCTATGAAGACCTTTGTAAATGAGGTGTTTTAGGTGCAATAAAAGTACAAGGTACCTAGGAAACTGTTAGTTCACAAGAAATTCCTTTCAATCTAAGCCTCACATTTCTCAGCAGTAATAGGGAAATTTTATCGTTTGGAAGTTAACTGGTATAACACAATAATAAGGAACAGGGCTTTCACAGCAGATAGGCTTGGAGTCCAATTCCTCTTCTGCTACCTACTATCCTGTGAACTTGAGTAAACTACACAGCATCTGTGAGTCTCAAGTACTTCCTCAGCTTTATAAAATGATTATAAGATAGACTTCCCAAGAAGTAGTGAGGATTAAAGCATGTAAAGCACTTAGGGCCTGGAACTATGTAAGGAAATCAGTAATTTTTTAAAACATTTATTTACTGTATTTATTATGTTTCCCTTAGAGTTTGAGGGGTGTTGATACTAACCAATCTTAATCATCAGGAGAAATACTGCATGCTTTGTGGAGACTTAGAGCATCAGCTGTTAAGACACACTAGAACTTGGCAGTCATAAACTCATAAACTCAGTTGAAAAAGCACTTGGTGATCATATAGGCTGCTCTCTATTGTGCATGAATAACCATAAAGATATCTCAGGCAAATATTTGCTTTGACTCTGTTTCAAAGCATCTGATCAATCCAGGGGACTGTCACTCTTTTGAGGCAGCCCATCCAATTGTCTTTAAGCTTCGTCTGCTAAGAAGTTCATAATTATATCAGGTGAAGTCTATCTTCATGTGATTTTCATCCTTGGGTGCTGGTTCTGCTGCTACCTACAAACACAGCACCTCTGAACACTATGTAAGCACTTGAAGACTATTACCCCATCCTGTGGTGGTTGTGAGTTAGGGGCTAAGATTTTGGTCTGACACACGGGGGTTAAAGCCAAAGCAATCTGTACTCTCTAGCTGTGTGATGTTAAAAAAAAGTTATGTAACTCATTAAATCTCAGTTTCCTCAGTTTTACTACAGGGATACACACACACACAGCTTCCCTCAGACCAAGTGATAAAAAATAATGAAATGGTGGATTCAAATTCCCTAGGACAGTACTTAGCACAAAACAAGTTACTTGCTAAGTTGTAGCCATGTTTTAACCATCATAATAAAAATTAATCTTCTTCCCTGGCCTCCTTTGCCCCAGATTGCATATCTCCCTGATTTTTAGTTTTCTCATTCACTCTCCCAGATTCTTTTCTCTGAACATGCTTTCTAAAAGTGTGATTCAGAATTATTCTTTGTATTTCAGGCCATGTGACCTGAATGCAGAACAAAAAAGAACAGACATCTTCCTCCTGAAGTAGCCGGACATAGTAGTAGTCAGGTTACTTAGTAGTCAGGTTACTTAGTAGTAGTCAGGTTACATAGTAGTCAGGTTACTTTCATCAGAGTCACACCATTCCACAGATTAATACTAAGTTACAGTCAACTAATTCCCCACAGTTTTCTTTTCTTTGTTCTTTAACTTCTGTTACAAAAACACATTTCATCAAATCCAACCCCATAAAGACACAAAGGCCAAGAGAGATTCTGTTATTCGCCCAAGGTTACGTCAAGGTTGGGCCAAGGTCTGCGGCCCAGAAAGCAGGCTGCCAACTCCCAGACCACTGCTGCTTTCAACCAAGTTTGCTGTTTCTCACACTGCACTTTCCCAAGGATTGCTTTAACAGCTTTAAATTCTTCTTTCATCTCACCCCTGGGACCCAAAGGTCATTCTCAGTGTGAGAAAAGGGGTGGATTCAGGGAGTGGGAATGTGGCACAGCTCAGGAGAAAGTGGCCTGTCTCTTCCTGGAGGTGACTCCAGTGCCTGGTGTCCACTGCCAAGTCACTGACCCTCACTGCCTCTGTGCCCTTTGGCCTGGACAGCCCATAACAGCCCCTACCCAAGGCGAAGGCACCAGGCAGCAAGACTTCTGGTCATTACTCTTTCTTCCCTGATATCCCTCTTGATAGCCTCCACCTGAAGTCTCTGAAGCCTTCAATGCCTCTGCTTTCTCCCTCGTCAGCAGCCTTCCCCCAAGTAAAGCTTGGTTGGTTTCCCTTCCAGACTGTCTAACAGCTGCCCCTATTAAGTATCGGAGCAGCTGAGTTTCTGCAGGAAATGAAGCACAGCCGGTGGCTGGCGATGGTTACTAAAGAAAGAGGAACTCACAAAGTCCTCCAGTGGAAACTCAGTTCAGCAGAGGAGGGGAGGGCAAAAGCATACAAGGAACAGAGGTCAGTTTCAAGAGTAGGATACCAGAGACCTCTATCATCATTTCAAAACATTCTGATCATCAGATTAACGAAAATACCGATTTGTGGATTTCAAAACAATGAAAATGACCATGGCTAAAAGAGAATTAGGGGTGCCTGGGGGGCTCAGTCGGTTAAGCGTCTGCCTTCGGCTCAGGTCATGATCCCAGGGTTTTGGGATCGAGCCCCACATCAGGCTCCCTGCTCAGCGGGAGCGTGCTTCTCCCTCTGCCTCCCCCCCTGCTTGTGTGCACATGCTCTCTCTGACAAATAAATAAATCAAATCTTTAAAAAAAAAGAGGGATTATTACATAATGATAAAGAGATCAATTCCCTAAGAAGAAATAACAATCCTCAACATGTATGCACCTAACAGTAGAGCTAAGTACAAATAAGAGTCAAAATATATAAGGCAAAACTGATAGAATTCAAAAGAGCAAGAGGGGAACTTGGGTGGCTCAGTTGATTAAGTATCTGACTCTTGATTTTTGGCTCAGGTCATGAGCCCCACATCAGGTTTTGTGCTCAGCCAGGAGTCTGCTTGAGATTCTTTCTCTCTCCCTCTGCCCCTCCCCACCCCTTTCTCCAAAAAAAAAAAAAAAAAAGAAAGGTTTAAAAAAGAGTAAGACACATATGCACTAATTGAAAAATTCAATACTGCTTTTTTTTAGTAGTTGGTAGATCAAGTAGGTAGAAAATTAGTAAGTACACAGTTGACCTGGACAGCACTACCAATCAACTTAACTGACATTTATAGAATACTCCATTAACAACAGCAGAACACATATTCTTTTCAAGCTCAGAAGGAACATTCACCAAGGTAAGTCACATTCTGGCCATAAAACACACATTAAAATATTAGAGGAATAGAAATCATACAAAGCATGCTCTCATACTACAATAGAATCAAACAAGAAATTAATAACTAGAAGATAAATGAGGAATTCCCACATATTTTGAGATTAAACAGCATCCTTCTAAATAGCATAACAAAGATGATGTTACAAGAGAAATTTTAAAGTGTATTTTGAACTAAATAAAAACGGAAATATAACTGATTAAAATTTGTGAGTTGCAGTGAAAGCAGTGTTAAAAGTAAAATTTATAGCACCAAATATATATTTTAGAAAACAAAAGACCTAAAATCAATAACATAAGATTCTACCTCAGGAAGACAGAGAAGTAAAAGTAAATTAAGTTTAAAATAAGCAGTATAAAGTAATTGATAAAAAACAGAGCAAAAATCTATGAATTTGGAAACAAGAAAAGAATAGAGAAAATTAACGCAACCAAAAACTACTTATTTGAAAAAATCAGTAAAATTGATAAATATCTAGCCAGGCTAACCCTGAGAAAAAGGCGGCACAAATTTAAAGTATTAGAAATGTAGGTAGGGTTGTCTACTGATACCCTGGACATTAAAAGGATGATAAAAGGATGAAAAATTATACGCCCACAATTTTGATAACCTAGATAAAACTGGCAAAGCCCTCAAAGGACTCAGAGTACCAAAACCCACTAAAAAATAATCCGACTATAACTACATGTTTTAAAAATGAATCAATAATTAATAAACTTCCAAAAAATCACCAGTCCAAGCTGGTTTTACACGTGAATTCTACTAAACATTTAACAAAACAATGATACCAAGTCTCCACAATCTCTTCTAGAAACCAGACACAGAGTGAACATTTCTTAAATCATTTTGTGAGGTTACCACTACCCTAATAAGAAAACCAGATAAAGACATTACAAGGAAACTATAGGCCAATCTCTCTCATGAACACTGATGAAAAATTCCTCAATAAAATATCACCAAACCAGATCTAGCAATGTATTTAAAGAATTAAAAAAATACAACCATATAGGATTTATACCAGGTACGCAAGGTTGGTCCCAAAACCAAGTAATGTAACCTAATTACCTAAAAAAAGAAAAAGCACATGATTATATCAATTGATGAGGTAAAACATTTGACAAAATCCAATACCTCATCATGATAAAAACTCTCAGAAAACTAAGAATACAGGGGAAATTCTCCAACTAGATAAAGAATATCTAAAGAAAAAACTGCTGTAGTTCAAATCATACTAAACAATCAAAAACTGGGCACTTTCCCCTAGGATCAGAACAAGGCAAAGATATTGTCATATTTGCCACTGCAATATCCCAAAACAGGTTCATCTCTTAGCCTTGTCTGCAGTATCAATTTCTGAATGAAAATCTATAATTTTGACATAAAATTCCATGCCTTTTCCAAAACTTTACAGTTTATACTGGTGGGGTGAAATGTAACAAGAATATCTCTACCACAAGGTCATAATTCTCTAATACTGTGACCTATTGGCTATATAGTATTTTCTTCTTTTTTATATGTCTTTGATCCATCCTGTATAAGGCAGAGGTTTAACATTATTTGTCCCCATACAATGATCCAGTTTCTCCAGGAACATCTATTAAAAAATTTTGTCCTTTCCCCCACTGGTGTATAGTAGTATCTCCACCATATACTAAGTTGCTACACACAAATGGGTTAGGTTTTAAGGTCATATACTCTTTATCAAGACTCTTTAAATTCTTTCCCTTTACTACTCGGTTACTGCTATGATTTTGTCTTCATGTCTGATAGAAAAAAATCCTCTCCTTGTTCTTCTTTTCTAAAATTCACTTAGGTCTTTGTGAAAATTTTATTTTTCTATGTACATTTTAGAAAATTTTTCCAAGTCTTCAAAAATGTTAAAGTACATGTTAAACTTTCCGGGCATTTTGAGATTGTAGACAATTTTTTGAATGCCATTCAGCATCTCCTAAGTGCTTGGCAAAACTGGATAATACTTGCCATGGGCCAGACACAGTGCAAAATGCTTTACATGTTTCATTGCATACATTTCTCACAAAAACTCCGTGAAGACTGCATGTTATTAGCCCTATTTTATAGAGGACATGCAGAAAACTTAAGGGACTTTGCCAAGGTCACTTTCTTAGAAAGCATCACACTTGGGATTCAACCTACTCGGTTTGACTCCAGAGCAAATTCTTAGGCATATATTATTTTTCAGGTTATTAAACCTTGAAACTCTGTAGAGTAGGTTCCATTTCCTCCAGGAAGCCAGTCATCATACTTCTACACTCCGATCCCTAATAGAAGTCATAGGTTCCTCCTTGGAACTCCCATGAGTCTTTATACTGCTCTCTGGTGGAGTAAAAGTAGAAAATCTCTTTGGGGCCACAAGTCCATAGCATGGAGATTGGGAATATTTACTTGCACGACAGCTTTGGAATAAACACAATAGATAACATATACCTCCCCTCCCAGGGTTGGGTTAGCTTTGCTTTATTTGTATGTAATTCAGTAGGAGAGAGATTAATGTTTAAACAGCAAAGGTAAAGGCGCCTGGGTGGCTCCGTTGGTTAAGCATCTGACATTTGATTTCGGCCCAGGTCATGATCTTAGGGTTGTGAGACAGAACCCTGCAGTGGGCTCCATGTTTAAGATTCTCTCTCTCCTTCTCCCTCTGCCCCTGCCTGCCCCCTGCCCCATTCGTGCTCTCTCTCTCTCTCCCCCCACTCTCTCTAAAAAATAAATAAATAAATAATAAACAGCATAGGTAGTAAGAGTGTAAGAGGGAAGAAGAAATGAATTCCCCAAGGAATATAGTTTCTTCATCTTTAGGGAATTGATCATTGCTAGTTACTGATATATTCTCTGTATCCTATCCCTAGCCATGGAGGACAACCCCTTTATCCTCCTAAATCCCATGACTGCTTGAATGCTTGACTTCAGATGACACCATTGTGTCCAAATGAGGACAGTACCCTTGACTCCCATTCCCTTTTCCTATTCTCTGTGGGACTACATTATAGACTTGGGGCTGGTGACAATAACAGTTGTCATATTTATTCATTAAAAATCGGTCTTTCGGGGCGCCTGGGTGGCTCAGATGGTTAAGCGTCTGCCTTCGGCTCAGGTCATGATCCCAGGGTCCTGGGATCCAGTCCCGCATTGGGCTTCCTGCTCCTTGGGAGCCTGCTTCTCCCTCTGTTTCTCTCTGTCTCTCATGAATAAATAAATAAAATCTTTAAAAAAAAAAATCGGTCTTTCAATTTCTGTAACACCCAATATCAACAGTTTTATTATTTTTCACTAAGATCTCAAAGGAAAAAAAAGTTAACTGGCTGAAGTTAGGACATGTAAAGTCTTTGGTGTCCTCATTTCAGCAGCCCACCAATTCGTAAGTTGACTCTTAACACAAAAAAACATGTTTATTTGTGTCTAGTTCTTCTCTTCCCCCAGACTATGCAAACCTGTTGAGGTTTGTCTTCACTTTGTACATGATCACTTAACTCTAATTCGGGCTCTCTGACATCTCAAGAAGAATGTAAGTTAAGTGAGGAAATTTTAATCAAATATTGTAACATTGATACTAATATTAATAGTGAGTGAATGGAATAGGATATAAACCTATAATTACTACAGATTGATTTATTACAGTATCTGACCTGGTCTTAACTAAAATAAGCATATATTACCCTTGTAATCAGAAAACCACACACACACACACACTTTTGTTTGGTTCTGTAAACTAGCTCAGTATCCCTATGACACCTAACTCTCAATTCACATTGAAAGCACTACTGCCAAGTAAGACACGCTGGGTATCTCACAGTCTTACTTCATTTTTTTCTCAACTACTCAACCACCAAAGGCAGTCAATTCCACCTTCCAAACAATATTCAGAATTGCCTCTGCTTATACATCTGCTGTCCCTGCTTTAGTTGGGGACTTTTATCGGCATGTACCTCAAACCCTGCTAGAGCCTCCAATCTCCCCCATTTGTTGTTTATACCTAAAATTAGATAGGGACATAATAAAATTCTGTTTAAAAGTTATTTCAAGGGTTCCCTGTTGTCGTAAACTCTAAGTACTTTACAAGGAATTCTCATAATCTAGTCCCAACACACGTCTACCCTACCTCCATCATGCCCTAGTCTACACCTTGCAGTTGAGGCAGACAACAGAAATACCAAAGAAACCCCAAGATTTTTCATGCCACTTGGGCTGTGGACAAGCCTCCCTCTCCTGGGAAAGCTTTCCCTCATTTTTACCTAGAGCAGGAGTTGGGCATCCACAGCCCTCAGTGAGCTATCACCCATAAGCTAAAAATGCTTTTTATATTTTCAAATGATTGAAAAGATTTTCTTAAAGATAATAATAGTTTGTGACACATGAAAATTATATGAGATTCACATTTCATTGCCATGAATACAAGTCTTTCTTGAACACATCCACACTTGCTTATTCATTTACATGTTGTTGAGGGCTAGTTTGGTGCTATCAAGGCAGAGTTGAGTTGTCAGAGACTTGTGGCCCACAAGGCATAAAGCATTTGTTACTGTCTTTTTACAGAAAGCATTTGCAGAGAACATCTACCCTTCCTTCAAACTCTGCCCACAAAGGGCCATTCCATAGCTCTGTCCTATGAAACTGAGTTCTCACCTCTAGGGAAGCATGATTCCCACCTAGTATGAACTGTGCATTTATATATCTTCTCCCCTCTGTTACCACATTCCCTTCTTGGGAGTCAACATTATGTCTTATTTATCTCTGATTATCTCCTGGCCACCAGGATGGTGCCAGGTACACAAAAGGGGCTCAGTCAACATTGTTTGAATCTGTCCAGTTTCAAGCCCTGCTTCCTTTTCTGGAAAACAGTGGTCAAGAGCATGGGCTCTGGTGTTGCATTGCCTGAGTCTGCTGCTGGATCTAGCATGTAAAACTGTGCAGCCCTGGAGTCACCCTAACCCCTCTGAGCCCCTGTATCCTCACCTAAGAACCAAAGATAGTTAACAGTAACCACAGCACAGGCTTGTTGTGAGAATCACATGTGATAATATATGCATGGTGCTAAGCACAGAGTTAGCACATAGGACACTTTCAGTTAATATCAGCTATTACGATGATGATTATGTAATCCTTAAAGCTTAAATGAAGCCCTGGGGTCTCCTGGGAGACATCAATGACCAAACAATATTCCTACATACACAGCTCCATGGTGTTACTTGTTCTTTAGCTATTTTAATGTGTTCGTGTGTTGTTAAATAAAATGGTGTGTTTGTTGAGGCAAGGGACAAGATAGGCTGGAAAAAAGTAATCTTTCCATTTTATCAAAGAATCTCTGTCAATCTTGTTTTGCTCACATCTATCTTTTTCCTGCTGGGCTTGTTTTCCTTTTCTCTCCATGTTCCTTTCCGAGGACTCTCTGTCTCTCACTACTTCCCTGACTTGCCTGATTACTTCACTTTGCTCTTCCTCCTCTTCAGTCTACCTTCACTTTCCCCAGTCCCAGCCCCTTGCCTTCACTCTTTGTTCAGTATTCCCCCTCTCTCTCTTCTGCCTTCTCTTCTCTTTATTTTTTCTCTCTTCTTAATTTTTATCACCCACATTCTTCTTCTTGTCTTTTATCCCTTCCTTCATTTCCTGGATGAAAACCTCTTCTGTCTTTATTCTTTCCATCCTATTTCCTTCATTTTTTGCCTCCTTTCTGTCATCTCCCTGCTACATCCCTGGTCTCTCCTCCTTTTTCCTCCTCCTCCATTGCTCTGCCCTCCAGGCCACTGAGGCTGGATCCCCTCCCTGGGTCCTGTGTGGGTTAGAGGTTGCTCTGCCCCCTAGATGACCAGTATATCAGTGAAAAGCTATTAGTCACCCAGCAGAGGAAGAAGACAGTTGTCTGAGGGAGTGTGGTGCTTGGGGAGCATCTCGAGGCCAAGCAGAAAATGGAGTGGTCAGGAAGGAAGAGGAGGCAGTGTTTAATGGAATGGAAATAAAATAGGTGAGAGAAAATGAGATGGAAAAGCAGAGATGTACGACACAAGAGAATTTAGTTGGAATGAGATTGTCATCAGATCAGCTGGGGGGAGAAAATGGAAAAACAAGCCTGTTAAAGTGAATTCTTTGTCATAACCACAAGCTTTATATTCTCAGCTTGCCGGCTTGGCTTCTCAACACTGTTTTGTTCTTTCCTAACCATTTTGTTTGATCCTTCTCTTCTCACCAGACTTTGCTATTTACCCAACCCTGTCTGATTCCCATTTGCCAATTTATCTTCTTGGGCACTTTGGGCTGGCCAAGGGTTTAGAAAGAAACCATGCAGCATAGTGGTTAGAAGCACAGATTCAGGAGTCAGAATGGACTTGAAATCTGGCTCAAAAAAAAAAAAAAAAAAAAATCAAAGTGTTTTGTCACACAAGAACGCTGTAAAGTTACCTCTTCCTATTACCCAGGACAAGTTTTGGGACAGATTTACTTGGGCCACGATCCCATTTCTCCTCTTACCAGTTTTGTGATCTTGGCAATTTATTGATTTCTCTGGTCTTATTTATCTTTATCACAGGGATAACATTAATTACTCTCACAGACGAGGTTGATGTGAAAATGAAAGGAGATCACTGAAGCCAAGTGCCAGGTACAGTGCCTGGCACACAGTCAGGCTCTATCAATGTTTGCTGGCTTATTATTAATATTTTAACAGATTGCTCTAGCCCTCTCTCATTATAGGTTGAGATCGGCCTTCTTGGATTATCTATTCTCTGCCTAGTATTACCAGTCTAGATAGGTGCTCCTTGCACTGCACAGCCCCCCTCCTTATTCAGGCCACCTTTCCCAGATGGATGCCCAGAAAAGGCCACGATCTGCTCAGCAACAAAATTTGTATCTTGGCCGACTTCACAACTGCATTCAACCTCATCCACCCATCCCACACCCTCCCTTCCTCTTGGTTCCTGCTGGGGGAAAGAGGAGGAAAAGGTTGAAACATCTCCCAGGAGAAGCAACCCACCCCATGAATTCACCACTCTCAGTTTAAATAGATATCCACAATTAAATATACATCAAACAAACTCCCCCCAATGGATGAGTTCGGCTCCCAGTGAGAGTCTTGTCACAAAAACCTTTTCTTTCCATCTCTCTCCTCTCCACCCTCAATTTCACCACCCCCGAAGCCTGCCCTTTGGAAATGCTCTTTACACCCACCCTGTGCTTTTAACCCTGGTATTATGAGGGTGCAACCCAGCTGGAAATTTCCAAAGATGATTTCACTCAGGCTCCTAAATACTTCATTTCAATGCAAGGGGGTGGCTGGTCTGTACACCAAAGGGAGACTGTGAGGTTTACCGAATACCCTGTCACCTGGGATGCTGGAGACAGGAAGGTTTACTGGATACCCTGTCACCTGGGATTCTGGAGACAGTGAGGTTTACCACATACCCTGTCACCTGGGATGCTGGAGACAGTGAGGTTTACCGGATACCCTGTCACCTGGGATACTGAAGACAATAAGGTTTACTGGATACCCTGTCACCTGGGATGCTGAGGCTGCTCACCTACAAGTTGACTCCTGGCAAGACTCTTTGCTACACCTTCCCTCAGTTCCCTCAATGGCACAATGCCAAGGGATCCTTGCAGTTGCTTCCAGCTCTAGTATTCAAAATCCCAAACTGTATTCTGGTTAATAAAGATAGATATCTGCACAGCCTTTATTTCTGCTTCATGTATCCAGTACATGGATAATAGTATAACTTTTTTGGAAAATTACTACCACCCTTGTCCTGCTTCCTCAGATCATATGTAAATTCCAAAAGCATGCATGTCTAAAGAGGACTATGGAGAAAAACCACCTTCCTAAGGATGGGAAACAGTAACCTGGTTGTGTGACAGGAATTAGAGAAGTTTCTCTCCAATGGCAAACCATCAGATTTTGAAAAGAAAAATATTGGGTACCTCTCCTTCAGATCTGAAGCAAAAAAAAAAAGAAACTGGAAAATGTTTATGTAGAGATAAAATTAGGGATGAAGAGGAAAGCAAAGGAAACAGAGTTTTGGAAATAACACTTCAATAAGGAACCAAAATAATTTAGTGTTGGGCATGTAGGGAGTGTTGTCTTCCTTTAGCATATATTTTATTCTGGTTGTCTGTTTATAAACTAGGAATTGTGATTTTTATCAGGTGGGCTTCTTCTCACATATTAGAAAGTAAATCCCTGTGGTAATGCTAACACCACATCCCCAAATATGTCTGTGGTAGGAAATAGTGAGCAGTGAAGAGGAGGACATGACAGTAAATGGAGAGATTTGATCATAACACATAATCTTACACTGTAGAAGGGAAAAAAAAACAATCAAAGAAATAATGGGAAGCCAAAGTAGGGCAGTCAATGAAATTTAGGAAAAGAAAGAAGTAGAAAGAGAGATGTTGTAAGGTGAAAATGGTGGTATAATGGGCAGGATCACTGGACTGGGAACCTAGTGACCTGGCACACAATCGAAATATTACCAAACTACCTCGTGATGCTGTGAGCCTCTACAAACCTCAATAGATGGACATGTTAAAACAAGGAAACAAATAGCCTTTTGTAGTCTTCCTATTATAAAAAGTAACTGTGAGAATCAAATGATTTAAGGACAACACAGGTGCTTTGTGAACTGTATACACATAAGTGACATTTTTATTGTAAAATATTATTCCTAAATGACTGAAACAGTGGTGGTCCTAAGATTATTATAGAGCAGTATGTCCCAGAGAGCCAGGCTCTCAGGTCTCTGAATGAAACTGCAAACCCTAAATGAGTCTTCAATCTCTTCCCTTGGTGGCCCTCCTCTTACCTGAGCAATAGTCTCTGGAGGGTTGGGTCTCCAGGACAGGATGTGAACTAATGGGGAGACCTACAACACTTCCTCCTTTTACTCTGCTTGAAGGGCCTTGCCCCGGATGAGGCTTGGGCTTGTTCCACAAGAAAAAGGAGCAATCAACCATCTTGCTTTTCTTCTGTGCTGGTCTTGAGCCTTCACTGATAAGTGGAAGCATGGCCTTTTCTTCTAGCACACAGTACAGCAATTCTTACACTAACACAGTTGTCCTGTGGTAAATGTCACCTGAAGGGATGCTGTCCTGTATCTTGTGCTCTCATGTATAGTGACAGTCTCTGCCAACCATCTTGACTATCATGACCTTATACATGTATGTCTCACTGTTGACTGGACTAAACAGAAGCACCTGATCAAAATGGACCAATCATAATTCCTTCCTGAGAGTTAAGGAGAAAGAGAGATTAGATGAGGATATCTGAATGACTAGACATGCAAGCCCAACTTCTTTCAATGATAGGGGCATCTTTCTCTTTCTTTCTCTTTCTGGAAAGACCAGAAAAGTAAAGGAAGCTTTTGGACTGGAAGAAGGTAAAACAGACCGAGAAAGAACTAAGGTGGTTTCCTCCATCTGAATCCCACCATTAGGCCAAGTCTCTGATGCATCTTTGCTTCAAGGATCCATGAATCTCTCTCTTGTGCTTAAAATAAGGTTTCTTTTCATTTTAAATTGCCTAGAGGTAGTTGTGGTGGTTTGAAACCAACTACATAATTTCTTCAGAAATTCACAATGATTATGTGAAAGGAGACTTGAGATTAGGAGCCAAGCGGCATAAGCGCTCATCCCAAACTCACATGCGATGATACTATGGAATAGTTGACAAATTGCTTACCCTTTTTGAGCCTCAATTCCACCACCTACAATGAGCAAAAATAACCTGAGCTCCCTCAGAGGCTGGCTGGGAATCATGGATTTAGAAGACTTTTATGAATTATGCAAATATGAAAGATTATAAAAGATGTGTATTTAAATTATTTCTTCTTGGGGTGCCTGGTTGGCTCAGTAGGTTAAGTGTCTGGCTCTTGGTTTTGGCTCAGACTGTGATCTCATGGGTCGTGGGACAGAGCCCCATATTGGGCTCCACACTCAGCGAGGAGTCTGCTTCAATATTCTCTCTCTCTGCCCCTCCCCCCACTCACATGCTCTCTGAAATAAACACATCTTACAAATAAATAAATAGTTTCTTCTAAAACGGATGTCTGGTCTAATTCAGAGGCCCTGTAACCTCAGGTTCTAAACTATAGTCTGGATGTTATTCCAAACAACAGCTGAGCTAGATTACACAAACACCCTCTCCTTAACATGCCCTGCATCTTCCTGTCATTGTTTGTTCCTATGCTGCCCCCACTTCTGAACCAGTATCTCCAGTAATTACCTCCTTCCTCCTGTCATCCCCATATCTCCTTTGGCCAGTGTCAATTTTGTGTTTTTGTCTTTAAAGGAAGCCTCCATGATTATCTCTTGGATATGTCTGGTGAGAACACTTTCTATCTGCCTGAATAGTGTGGGCACTTTATAACATAGCTAACATCCTGCTTTATGGTATTGAATGTCCTATCAACTTGGAGTGGAGAACCCAGACTGGAAATACAGACAGACAAGGGTTTGATTTTGTCTTGGAGTCTTACAAATTGTTTGAGTTGCAAAAGTTCCTTAACTGCTCCAAACTGGTTTCCTCATTTTAAACAATATGGATGATCGTTGAACGTACCTCAGGGGTATGTTGGTATGATTAGAAAACACAGAAAATATAAAACATTTAGCACTGACTTTGGCACATAGTAAGTAGTAAATTGTAGCTATTGTGACATTCCCTGTGCCAGTCCTGACCTGTTTTCCCTGAGATCCATTTTTGTCCTTCTGTGGGACTGAGCCATGTAGGCTCCACATTCCAGATTCCCAATATACTGACATACAGATGTATTCAGCCAACAGGAATATTGAAATGAGACTGGAGAGTGAGAAAAAGGGAGAGAACAAGGGATTTCCCTCCTCAGCCCCCTACTCCACCTCCACCCCACATGGTGTCTACATTAGTGCCCGTGTCTCCCATGTTCCTCCAATTCCTCCTATGTTCCTCTGTCCTCTGGGAAAAACTGCTGAGATCCTGGCCCAGGGTTCTGGTAGTATGACTTCTTTCTCCTTTCCCTCAAAATCTTAGGGAAGGTGGTGGATTTCAGCTGTTGTTAATTTTGGGTTGCCTCGCTGTCCCTTTTTGGCCTCTAAACTCTTCCATCATCTGGTACTAGATTTTCTATACCACATTTCCTATCAAAGTGGTTCCTGTTTCCCTGGCTAGACCATGACTGGTACAGCCCACCCCACCCACATCTCAACTAGACTGCACATTTATTATAAATAGAGATTATGTCTGTATCTTCTAGATTTCCTTATAGAAAATTATATATTCAGCTAGTACTAGACACACGTTTCTTGGATGTAATATTTGAACACAGTGACTTAGCAACTTCTGCCTGTCCCTATGATCAAGTGCATCATCTTACTTTGGGTGTTAGGTCTAAGCCCAGAATGCTAGGTGGTCAAAGTCCCCTTAGATGTTCATCTGTCTAATCTCTGATGGTGTCTAGTCATGCAGGTGCCCATGACCAGGAGAGAGGGTTTGATCATGGGCTGTAGCCCATCTTCTAAGCAGCTTCCTCTGTAATATTGTTACTTCCTAGATGTCATAAAGATTTTATGCATCAAACTTAGTTCTGTGTCACCTTATTGGTTGTGTTAAATATATTTCATTTTCACTCATTCCAGTCTACTGGCAAAAGTACTCAGAATCTGAAAAACCCATTTAGTGAACCTAACTTTTAGTAGTGACAGGGTCCATGGTGCAAGATATTGGACTAAATGTTACCTGGCAACACCTTCATCTTTTCTTGATTCTGAATGAGCTAGATTTCAGAAAAGAGGGAACGAGTGTTTCTTCCTTTTAATATAATTTCCTGCTAAGTCAAAAATGGTAAAACTATGTCATGCAGACTACCTTTTTCAGTTGCCATAGAAGATATTCATAATCAAATATAGAATGTTCTCATGAGGTCATGAAACATTTCTCAACACATCTTTCCAGGAGACCACTATCAGTCAATTAGGGCTGATTCTCAAGATGAGATGTGCTATCCAGCGAATATCATTCTCAATGGGGAAAAACTGAGAGCTTTCCCCCTA
>NW_022589724.1:18246405-18281818 GCF_004348235.1 Phoca vitulina | reverse complement strand
TGGAAAAAAGACAGTCTCTTCAACAAATGGTGTTGGGAAAATTGGACAGCCACATGCAGAAGAATGAAACTGGACCATTTCCTTACACCACACACAAAAATAGACTCCAAATGGTTGAAAGACCTCAATGTGAGACAGTAGTCCATCAAAATCCTAAAGGAGAACACAGGCAGCAACCTCTTCGACCTCAGCTGCAGCAACTTCTTCCTAGAAACATCACCAAAGGCAAGGGAAGCAACGGCAAAAATGAACTATTGGGACTTCATCAAGATAAAAAGCTTTTGCAAAGCAAAGGAAACAGTCAACAAAACCAAAAGACAACTGACAGAATGGGAGAAGATATTTGCAAATGACATATCAGATAAAGGGCTAGTATCCAAAATCTATAAAGAACTCATCAAACTCAACACCCAAAGAACAAAGAATCCAATCAAGAAATGGGCAGAAGACATGAACAGACATTTTTCCAAAAAGACATCCAAATGGCCAACAGACACATGAAAAAGTGTTCAATATTGCTCAGCATCAGGGAAATCCAAATCAAAACCTCAATGAGATACCACCTCACACCAGTCAGAATGGCTAAAATTAACAAGTCAGGAAATGACAGATGTTGGCGGGGATGCGGAGAAAGGGGAACCCTCCTACACTGTTGGTGGGAATGCAAGCTGGTGCAGCCACTCTGGAAAACAGTATGGAGGTTCCTCAAAAAGTTGAAAATAGAGCTACCATATGATCCAGCAATTGCACTACTGGGTATTTACCCCAAAGATACAAAAGTAGGGATCCGAAAGGGTACGTGCACCCCGATGTTTATAGCAGCAATGTCCACAATAGCCAAACTGTGGAAAGAGCCAAGATGTCCATCGACAGATGAATGGATAAAGAAGAGGTGGTATATATATACAATGGAATATTATGCAGCCATCAAAAGGAATGAGATCTTGCCATTTGCAACGACGTGGATGGAACTGGAGGGTATTATGCTGAGCGAAATAAGTCAAACAGAGAAAGACATGTATCATATGACCTCACTGATATGAGGAATTCTTAATCTCAGGAAAGAAACTGAGGGTTGCTGGAGTGAGGGGTGGGGTGGGAGGGATGGGGTGACTGGGTGATGGACACTGGGGAGGGTATGTGCTCTGGTAAGCGCTGTGAATTGTGCAAGACTGTTGAATCTCAGATCTGTACCTCTGAAACAAATAATGCAATATATGTTAAGAAAGAAAAAAAGAAGAAGAAGAATGTAGCAGGAGGGGAAGAATGAAGGGGGGGAAATCGGAGGGGGAGAAGAACCATGAGAGACGATGGACTCTGAAAAACAAACTGAGGGTTCTAGAGGGGAGGGGGTTGGGAGGATGGGTTAGCCTGGTGATGGGTATTGAGGAGGGCACGTTCTGCATGGAGCACTGGGTGTTATGCACAAACAATGAATCATGGAACACTATATCTAAAACTAATGATGTAATGTATGGGGATTAACATAACAATAAAAAAAATTAAAAAAAAAAAAAAAAGATGAGATGTGCTATCATCTCTTCTTAGTGCTTTCCTTTTCACAGTGTGGGCATGGTAGCTGCCTCCCTATACCCAAAGTTTCTCTCTTCCATTTTTGAGAAGCCATGAGCTTAGGGGAGATTAAGCACCCCAGCTTTTGTGCTATTCACGATTCACCTAGTCTATCGCTATAGTGACTTGTTTGGGTAACAGAAACATTCCATGCCCATGGCCAATGACATTGATTAAGGAACAGACATGTGACTGAAGTTGGATCAGTAAGTCATGAAAAGATATTTTCTAAGAACTTTTGAGAGATAGTCCCCTTGATCTTCTGGGAAAGTTACCCAAAGCCATCCCGCTAGCTCTTCCTGGGCAATGTGGGATGAGAAACAGTTTAATAATTTTCACCCCAGGAGTGAAGCCAGCCTTATAAGGAATCTGAAACTGTCACAAAAGAAGACACAGCAGACAGACAGAAGAACTTGCTTTCAGAAGTCACTGAGCCACTGAATCAAACCCACCTGAAGAGCTTCCTACTCTGGATTTCCACTTTATGAGCTCATAAATCCCCTTCATCATTTGGATCAGTTGGAGGAGAATTTGCTGTTACTAAAAGCCACATGCAACAGCACATCCAGCCTCAGCCTCTAGTAAGTTCTGCTGCACTGACTACCCGCTCTCTACATAAAGACTGGCTCCCACTCTCAGATCACATCAGGCCCGTTTTTTCCCTCTTCATTGTTCTTACTTAAATGCTCACTCCCTACAGATCTCTACCACCTCACAGCACCTGACTCACCTTCTTCACAGCTGATTTTCATTTGTTTTACTGCCCTGAATCAGCCATAGCTTATTACTCTTTTTCATATTCTAATACTCAGTAGGGACGTCCTTCGGAGAAGGGGAGGAGATAGTCTTACATAGGCTCTGATTTAAGAAGTTTCAGAGATGCAGCTGTCCACCTTGGAGTCAAACTGCCTGAGCTGGCAATTCGCTATTTTGCTTTTCTTCCTTTGTGTGTTGTTTTAAGTGAATTTCAGAGAATTTTATATTGGAATGGGACCTTAAATGATGTACTAGCCAAATCTCCCTAGACAACAATTAGGAAAATGGAGTTCTAGGAATGTCAAGTATCTTGCTCCATAGCTGGAGATCTTGAGGAAGGGTTATAACTCAGGTATGCTGACTCCTAGCCAGTGCTCTCTTTCTGACTCCATGCCCACTTTCTTTCACACTGCAAGTATTTTAGTGGGGGCCTCACTTGCAGATACTCTGCATAGAGCTCTGAGAATTGACTGCTCTTAGAAAATCAAGTGGAAATGGGAACAGTGCGCTGTCATTCACCTGCAGGACAAGGGCCTGGTCAAGCATACTGACAGGTTCAAGATTCTCCCATAATTCCCCAGATCAAGAATTATGGAGGCTGTCAGGTTGTCTGTGACAGCAGGGGAGGCCAGAGTGGTTTGGACTTTCAATCCAGTCAAATCCATTTTCAGGTTGGTAATTTGAAGTGAATTTCCTAAGAAACTGGTGAAAGAGTAACAGAGAAGATTCAAAAACCATCTGATCCTATTTCAATCCTTAAATCCAAAGCTCTCCAAAGATTCCTATAATATATTACTTGAGGCCATTGAGGCTTTCAGGAGGCAGTGCATCTTAGTGGTTAAAGACCATTACTTCTGGATTCAGATGCCCTAGTCTGCATCCATTCCTGCCACTTACCGGCTCCATAACCTGGGACAGCAAGGTAACCCCTCCAAGACCTAGCTTCCACTTCTGCAAACTGGGGATTCGTGTAGTACCTATTTTATAGGATTTGGGGGACCTTTAAGAAAGTTAATTTTTTTTAAATTTTTTTATTGTTATGTTAATCCCCATACATTACATCATTAGTTTTAGATACAGTGTTCCATGATTCATTGTTTGTGCATAACACCCAGTGCTCCATGCAGAACGTGCCCTCCTCAATACCCATCACCAGGCTAACCCATCCTCCCACCCCCCTCCCCTCTAGAACCCTCAGTTTGTTTTTCAGAGTCCATCGTCTCTCATGGGTCTTCTCCCCCTCCGATTTCCCCCCCTTCATTCTTCCCCTCCTGCTACATTCTTCTTCTTCTTTTTTTCTTTCTTAACATATATTGCATTATTTGTAAGAAAGTTAATTTTTGTCAAATGCTTAGTACAGTGTCTGGCAAATAGCACACCCAAAAGAAGTGATTACCATTAATGTAATCATCATCATCATCAAGTGTAATTTTTTTTTTTTGCAGGAAAGAAGAAAGGAAGTATAAAAAGAAAAAAAATAATTAAGAAGAAAGAGAAGAGGTAAATAAGTATGGGAACCCAAATAAGAGGACTAAAAAACACACACACAAAAAAAAAAAAAGAAAAGAAAATGGAGAGAAAAAGAGGGAGAGAAGAAAGGAAGGAGGGATGATTGATTCAGTTTGTTCCATTCACATATATTGAACACTGACATTTGTTCCAAGTACTGTGCTCGTTCCAGCAATGACTCCCTGCGTGAAGTTTATGAGAGAAAAATATTAAATAATTGAATACACACAAAAATATAATTATAACCAACTGTAAATACTACATCATATGGTCAAGGTAGACCTCTCTGTGGAAGGGACATTTACCATTAGTTTTCTATAATCTAAACATGCTATAAGGCATATTTGTATGCATTATATGTTTATTCATTTAGTTTTGCATATTTTCCTTTATTCACTCTTCATTTATTTTGTAGCAACCATATTCCAGACCTTTAATATCATGGTTTGTATATACAGTTAGAAGATTGTCCAGTTGGTCAAGAAACTCCTTATAGAGCTGAAGAGGCAGGTGTTTTAAGGAATAAAGGTCATGAAGTCTGGTGGGAGTCATGAAGCAATCCATAAGAGTGGAAAATTGTTCCTAGGGGATGGTGAGGAAAAGACCCAGAAGAAAACTAGCATTTTTTTTTTCACCAATGACTCTATGACTCTTAACCAGCCTCTACAGCAATTCAGAGATGCCATCTCATCTGTGAAACCATCTCATCTGGGAGAGAGGTCATGAAAAAGATCCCGAAATTCAACATAGTCAAAGAAAGGGCCAGAGCCCAGGTTCAGAGTCTCTCTGCTCCATGAAAGTACATGACACGGAGGGAGGGATAGGAGGTGGTGTTTCAGAGGAAGTTGCCAGTAAGAGGGCTGAGAATAGCACACTTGGCTCTTGTAGGCAGAACTCGGCACAGTAAGTGACAAGCGAGGTCACGAACTCTGCCATTAGCAAGAGTGGTGCACAGAGCTTTCCATTGTGCTGCGACCTCTCATGACCAACCCACTGAAGCTTCCTACCTTATTTGCTTTCTTCCAGCTTCTCGGACAAATCACACCCACTCTCTTTCAAAGACTCACAAAGTACCAACTCTTTATAAAGCTGATGTCAGAAAAAGGGGCTGGCATACTTACTGTGGAACAATACTGCCGTATTAGGCTCACAGTGGGTGTCTGGACTAGAAAGGTGCAGAGAGACTGCGTCCTAGTCATTAGGGTCCAAACACAGGTGGTTTTTAGAGGTTGCATGATTCCCACAGAAATTGAGGCCTGATTTTATGAGCATGAATCCATGTACATTTTTGTACAAAGGGGAGGCAGTGGTCTGTGTCTTTTGTCAAATTTTCCAGACATCAATGACATCAACATGCCTAGTAAATACTTATCCTAAAACTTCTACCTTTTACACACTAAGACCAAGTTTGAGTAATAAATCTAGTTATGTTAATAATAAGTAGAAAGGAAAGAGAATTTATATTTACCAAATATACAAATTATCGCTATACAGAGCACCTGATACATATTATCACAGCTGACTATAAAAAATATATGAGAGCTCACTTTCTCCATTTCTATAGCTTTGGAAATACCAACAGAAATGTTGAGCAATTTGATCAAGACTGTATAGTACAAAGCAGAATTAAAACTGGAATCCAGATCCCAGGATTTTAGGATTATATATATTTTTAGTTGTCTTACATTCTTTCATCTTCAAAGGATCAAATTTAGAAAAAAAAATTCATATGTTGACTATAAAAACACAGGAATCTGTAAATTCATAGTATACACAGAGCTTCTTTTCTGTTACTCAAATATGCTGTATTCTGCCATTTTATGATGACATTCTATGTACTGATAAAGAGTTAAGTTTACTACAACACTATGGTATGAGTATAAAGGTATAGGAGCTGAGAGCAGGTCACCCCAAGATGGGCCACTCTGGCATGAAGATTACTCTGAGCTGAAGGCAATCAAGACCCTAGGGGCTCAAGACAAGTTTCTGCCCCTCCCATAACTGTACAGAAGAATTTAAATTGGGGGTCTTTCCCAGAATAAGGGTTATTAGCAGAGATAAATTTTATCTAGAGACCCATCTGTATGATAGGGCAAACATCTAATTTCCAAACACCTGCTCTTCTTATTGCCTTGTGAATTGTATTCCTTTCCCCTACTCCCTTCTCTTTTAGTCCAGGATGACATATAGACCTCATTTTGCTTGACTGTCTTTGGAATTTCCATGTCTATGTGGATCTCCCATATATACACTATTACATTTGATTTTCTCCTGTTAATCTGTCTCATGTCAATTTTTAAAAAATATTTTAAGTAATCTCTATACCCAACACGGGACTTGAACTCACAACTCCAAGATCAAGAGTCACATGCTCCACCAACTGAGCCAGCCAGGTGCTTTGTGTCTCATGTCAATTTGATTCTTAGTCCAGCTAGAAGGAACTTTGAGGGGACAGGACTTCTTGCTTCCCAGGAAAGGTATCTACTTAAGCTTGGCAGTAAGTTACCATTATGCCACCAGAAAGATAGGTAAGCTTGGTAGGCTCTGAAAATTTGAAATACAAATCTGGGCCCAGAGGGAGCTCCCTGTTATCCCAATCAGCATAGCAATGTGTATTATAATGACAAAGAGAACTATTCAGTACTTTATTCTTGCCCCTTCTATTTCCTTTTACTTACTGATTTATTGAGGTTTTTGTCAAGGAACAGAAATAGCATGGAATTCAGAAGGAAGAAGGCTTGCATATGAGTTTGGGATCCATCATTTAATTACAGTACTAATAAAAAAACCCAAAACAGAATGCCTGTCATGTGTGTAGTACAGAGTTTTGTCCACAACTAGGCTAAGAACTTGATGCTCATTATCTTATTTAATCTTCAGAGTGACGCATCAAAGTTGATCCTATTATTTTCACTTTACACATAGGAAAAAAAATGAGTATTGAGAATTTGACAGGCATATGTACATGCACACACACAGACACAGATACACAGCTTGTTCAAGGTCACAAACAATTCTATGGCAGAAGACTGGATTCAAAAGCAGGCTTACAAAAGGTTATTCCCTTCCTGCTTCTGAATCATCAACCTTCTCTCTCCTTGGAGTTCTCCTCCACAATCTCGGTGCCTCCATCCTTTCCCTGTCCTGCCCCCTTGCTTGGGCACAGATGGCAGAAAGGCCCAATGACATGGGCCATCATTACCGCTAGCTGTGTGTCTGGGGTCAAGTAATTTCTTCATTATCTTTCCTTATTGCAAACAGCTTTTGTAAGAGAAAGGGTCCATTAGTAAATATTGATGCCGGCAGGCAGGGCGTGCAAGCTGTCAAACAGCTGAAATGAGGGATTGTCAGTTCAGCAGCAAGAACATGAAAGCCAGTTTAAAGCAAAGATTGAATAAAAGAGTAACTTAACCAGAAGAACAAGCAAACACTCATCAACAGTGAACAAAGACACAGAAAGTTTCAGGTTATGTTGTTTGGAGCAATGGTGTAACTTTATGAAAGCCTATGCTCTGAGACAGAATTCAGTTTAAATCAATGTGCAGAGAAATTTTTTTTTTTAAAATAAGAAAAGAATGTATGATGACTACCATATGCAATATGTTAGGAATCAAATATGAGTAAGATGCAAACACTGTTTTCAAGAAGTTTGCTAACTAATAAAGTAGTATAGTGTGGTTATTAAGAACACAGTTTTTGTATTTAGAAAACTCCGGATGTAAAATCTGATTGTATGACCTTGTGTTCCCTATGTGAATCTCAGTTCCCTACTTGCAAAATGGAAATTATAATGCCAACACCATAGGGCTGACGTGAGGGTTAGGAAAGCATGTGACATTGTCTCTAGCACACTGTACACGCTCTCAACATCACTGATTTTTAAGAGTGATACTATCACATAAAATTGTAATACACAGAAATTTCTAGGAGCAAAAAGCTTTTGAGATGGGCTTAGTGTTCAAAAATAACATGCTGTCTTGGATCAGGAATGGGAAATGGAGTGGGAATATTTCAATTGTTAATTGAGAAAAGGCGAGGATTTGGCCATGGTAGTTTATTTTTTTTAAGATTTTATTTATTTGAGAGAGAGAGAGAAAAACAAGGAGAGTAGGGGTAGGTCGGAGGGGGAGGGAGAGGGAGAGAATCTCAAATAGACTGCACTGAGCATGGAGCCCAACACAGGGCTCGATGTGTGGGCTCAACTTGGGACTCCACATGGGGCTCAATCGCATGGCCCTGAGATAATGATCCTGAGATCATGACCTGAGCCAAAACCAAGAGTTGGACGCTTAACCAATTGAGCCACCCAGGCCCCCCCTGCCCATGATACTTTTGTTAAGACTGTCATAGGCAGGAAGAACATTGAAAACAACAGTGGGGAGTGGGAAAGCTTGGGTCAGGAGTGACAAGCAGGGGGCTGTTTCATTTGTCTTTGAACATGGTGTATGGAGATGGGGACTGTTGGAGATAGACTATGAGAAAAATTTGAATCCAGACCTGTAAAGGTCTTAGATGCTAAGCCAGTAAGTTAGGACTCCAATCTCTAGTAGTAAAGTTGCTATTGACAGTTTCCTTGAACAGGATGGAAATGTCATCATTTCTTCTCATCAGGGTGTAGTTTCATCTGTAACCTTAAATTTGTGGTGTTCAAAAGCATTAGTTCTGATGTTCAGAACTTTTGAGGCTCAGGTTACTGTAGGATCTCAATCAAGGTATTTCACTTCTTTCTACTTCTTCAGTTTCTTCATCAGTAACATGAAATAGTTATGATCTCTAACTCATAATAGTAGTAAATGATGATTAAATGAGGTAATACACTGCATCATTTAGAACAGAGCCTGGCATCATCATCACCTAGTACCAAGGCCAATCAGTTACTCAGTAACGCTCAGTAAATGCTATAGTTATTATTGAATAACAGACTTGGGTGGTTGGTGATGATGATACTTATCAGTCTTTCTCCTACAGCCAACACCCTACATCTAATTTCTTCTTTGAAGAAACAGTAGGTATTACTATGTCTAAACCACCATGGTATAAAATATAATGGCTTTAGCAGGACTGCAATGGAGATATTGCAGCAGGAATGATAGAACAGCTGAGGCATGATGAGGAAGATCATGCTGAGAAATCAGGTCCACGGTCATCAGAAACAAGAAAAAGCTCAGAGCAGCATCCAATTTCCAAGAAAAGCACTGGTTAGTTTGCTGGAGGAGGAACACTCCCATTTGAATTTTGGCTCAACCAGCGATGAATTTTCCTGCTGGTTTGTCCTAATTGTGTCTCAGACACTGGATTTTGTTGAGTAATCTTACAATTTTTATCTCCAACCTACTAATGCTCTACTGATTCTCTATCACTTTCCATCCAACCAACCACCTGTGTGTCAACCGCTGAAGTCTAGACATAGACTAAACACTGTACTTCACAAAGGATGTGCTGCTTTGATTGGAGCTTCACAACAACTGCTACAGTTTAGGTAGAATATATATTGTCTTGCTTGTAAGGAAATAAATAACAGAAAGTCACATACCCAGTTAGTAGAAGCACTGGCCTGGAACTCTGTGGTGCCCTACCTGGCTATACGAGTTCTATCACTGGCACTGTACTGCCTTTCTATCTGCCTAGAGGTATCAAAATCCAATAGAATGTGTGCAGACAAGAGACATAAGAACATTACTCTCAAACCCAGATCCTACCACTTGTCCGGTGCTTCCTCTCAAAATTCTTAAATAACCTTTCATTACACTTCATGTAACATAGCACAATAACAGGCTGTTAGTCTTACTTCAAAAGTTAGGCAACTATGGGAGAGAAGAGGGTTTACGAAATAGGGCCTATAGGAGGTAGCTAAGAAAGACTGGGGCTATTTAGCTGGGAGAAGAGAAGGTGGATGAGTAACTTAATAATAACCTTCAAGGGTTATTAAAATACCAGCTGTGACCCATTCCACCCAAGGTAGTAGGGAGGAAATTGCAGTAGAGAGAATTTAGCCACAGCATTATGAAGAACTTTTTTTTCCCCCTTAGTTATAAGGTCTATTAGACACCAAAACATGATACAAGCAAAATTGTGGACTTTTTCCCTTGGAAATATTCCAGAATAGGTTTGCCGGTAGTTTTCAAGCACTACTTCTTGGACCATTAAGATCAACTCACTTGGAGCATCTCTTACAAATACAGATTCCTGGGACCCACTTCAGATTTTCAGAGTCAAAATCTCTGGGGATAGGGACAGGAGTCTATGTATTTTAACAAGGCCCCAGGTGAGTCTTGTTCACAACCACATTTGGAAAGCCTTTGTGTATGTAGAATCAGTAAAATTTAACGCACCAAGTTATATTAAGCGCCCACTTGGTGATCCTACCACTGCCATTGGCCTCAGGGAATAAAGATAATAAAAGAATGTTGTATAATTTTAGTCCTTGTGGAGCTTTCAGGAAAGTAATTAAAGATTAATGATGAATTAGGGCAACTGTTTTGCCTTTAACGTAGTGTGATTTGGAGAAAGTTTCTTAATTCCTTTGGCCTGAGGTCCTAAATTGTTAAATTGAGGAGTTGAATAAAATGGTTTTATAAGTTCTTGTGAATCTGTAAAATAGTACAATACAGAATAAAGCCTATTTAGAAAAACAACTAAATGCTAATTAAAGAGTATGAGAGAGAATATCAAGTCAGAAACCAATTCACTCCAGCAGGGCTTACCAGAAAAGACCCTAGGGAGAACAGGGGATTTAAACTTGGCATTGAAAGGTGGATGTGATAAAAAGATAAATGCATATGCATATATATATATATATATATATATATATATATATATATAGGGGCTCCATTTTTTTAAGTACTACTGTGTACCATGTACACACATGACATCATTTAATACATTATAGCATTTAATATCTATAACGGCTTGTGTAGTTGAAATGAGGACAATTTTTAGAGGACTTTACCATATATTAGTCACTTAGGAAGGTATTGCATAAGTACTACCTGATTGAATAATCACTATTACATCATTTTCCACGTGAAGTGCTAGTTTTCTCTTTCTCCCCAAAATTCTTACATTTGTACTGCATGGGGATGGATTTGAGGAAAGAAAGAGAGGAAGGAAAGAAAGAAGGGAGGGAAGCAGAGGAAGGAAGGAAGGAAGGAAGGAAGGAAGGAAGGAAGGAAGGAAGGAAGGAAGGAAGGAAGGGAGGGAGGGAGGGAGGGAGGAAGAAAGGGAGGGAGGAAGGAAGGAAGGAAGGAAAGATAGGTCTGCAGAGGTAAAAATTAAATGAAGAGTACAGGCTACTGAAAACATGACTCTAGTTTGAGTAGAGGATAAATGCTCAGTTGTTTTTCATGGTGGTTGTTGTTGTTGTTAATATAATTGGGGAGTAACAAGGAGGTGGTGCATGTAGCTTTCAATGATGCTTTTTTTTTTTTTAAAGACCTCTGGATTTAAACAATGGAATATGGTATAGTATAGTAGCTTTAAATTTAAATTTCCTAAGCAGTTGAACATTTCCTTATTAAGTAGGTTTTATTAAACAGTTTTCATTTGTTTTTGTTGTTTGTTTTCTGTTCATAGGAAGAAAGGACTTTCTCAGCCACTCAAGGGCTTGGGCCTCATGAATTTCTGTCTCAAGTTTTCATTCAGACACTTAATAAAGTGATCAAATCATTTTTACCAGTGTGTGCATGACACAAATTCACAGGGCTCCCAGTTGTTACGAGTTTGGGCTTAAGTACCAGTTAAACATAAATTCAAATCCCTGTTCTGTCTAAAGACCTGTGTGACTCTGAATAAAAGCTATTTGCCCTTCTGAGCCATTTGCCTCATCTATGAAATTGGGTTGCTTCTGTGATGATTCAATGATATAATGCATACATAATCTTCATTGATCAAGTTTGTAGTACAAGGTATAATTATAAAGCAACTTCCAATCCATTCTAGCACACCAATTGCTTTCCCTGTCCTCAGACAGGCACCTTATCTACTTTGGCCACGATAGAAGAAGTTCTAAGGTAACACAGTTATAAAACTCTGCTTCATTTTAATAATTCATGTGCCCTATGCCATATAATTCTCACAACCTGGATCTTGATATAAATTGAAAGCTCTCCCCTTCCCTCTTGCAGGCTTGCTTCAGTCTCACACCTATCTATAGGGGCAAAAATGTATGTGGAGCGGCATCTGCTCCTCTCCCTTTATTCTGGCTTCTAAACACCCTGTACGTGGAGCAAGGGTGGAGGAGAGGCAAGGGAGCAGGCAGAAAAGTTCCTTCATGAGTGGCACTGGCTGGAGATCTAGCATCAGTGCTGTGTCCACATGACAGATGTATGATGCTACCCATGTCTACTGTGAGTTCTTTTGGCACTACCTCCCCTAATTCTGAGTATCTAGCACCTCAATTTTCATTTCTGTGCCAACTTACCTTTTGCTACTCAGTCCACAGTCTTCAGCTCTATTAGGGTCCTCATGCCTCTCCTTCCATGCAAACCTCTTGGACAGTTCTAGACAACTCCAAACCATGACCTTAATCCATGGCCCATATCTGATTTGCAGTAAAGGCATATATCCTTTGTTCTGCTAAATGGGAGAGTGGTTATTTCCCAAACTACAATTGTCTACTCTGAGGATATAGGTCACTTTATCCAGGCTTTTGACTTTTTTCCTCAGATATGACTCAGACATTAGGTAACACAGAGGGACATTCAATAAGCTCTTCAAATGGTTTCCCTTTAGTCCCATATGCTGATGAAAAGTGCACAGGGAAGCCCTTTCCAGTTGTACCCTAGAAAAAATGTAAGACTTAAAGCATACACTGAACTATTTCCAAAACTCTTCACTCTCCATTTGATGACAGTGTTATACCCGTATATAAGAGATAAGGGTTGACACTAAATTCCTATCTTTCAATAGTTACCCTGAATGTAAATGGGCTAAATGCCCCAATCAAAAGACACAGGCTATCAGATTGGATAAAAAAACAAGACCCATCGATATGCTGTGTGCAAGAGACTCATTTTAGACCCAAAGACACCCCCAGATTGAAAGTGAAGGGGTGAAAAATCATTTACCATGCTAATGGACACCAAAAAAAAGGTGGGGTGGCAATCCTTATATCAGACAAATATATTTTAAACCAAAGACTGTAATAAGAGATGAGGAAGGACACTATATCCTACTTAAAGGGTCTATCCAACAAGAAGATCTAACAATTGTAAATATCTATGCCCCTAACATGGGAGCAGCCAGTTATATAAGCTAGTTAATAACAAAAGCAAAGAAACACATCAACAACAATACAATAATAGTGGGGGACTTTAACACCCCCCTCACTGAAATGGACAGATCATCTAAGCAAAAGATCAACAAGGAAATAAAGACTTTAAATGACACACTGGACCAAATGGACTTCACAGATATATTCAGAACATTCCATCCCAAAGCAACAGAATACACATTCTTTCTTAGTGCCCATGGAACATTCTCCAGAATAGATCACATCCTCGGTCACAAATCAGGTCTCAACCAATACCAAAAGATTGGGATCATTCCCTGAATATTTTCAGACCACAATGCTTTGAAACTAGAACTCAATCACAAGAGGAAAGTCGGAAAGAACTCAAATACATGGAGGCTAAAGAGCATCCTACTAAAGAATGAATGGATCAACCAAGAAATCAAAGAAGAATTTAAAAAATTCATGGAAACCAATGAAAATGAAAACACAACTGTTCAAAATCTTTGGGATGCAGCAAAGGCAGTCCTAAGAGGAAGGTATATGCAGCAATACAAGCCTTTCTCAAAAATGTCTCAAATACACAACCTAACCCTACACCTAAAGGAGCTGGAGAGAGAACAGGAAATAAAGCCTAAACACAGCAGGAGAAGAGAAATAATAAAGATCATAGCAGAAATCAATGAAATAGAAACCAAAAGAATGGTAGAACAGATCAACGAAACAAGGAGCTGGTTCTTTGAAAGAATTAACAAGATTGATAAACCCCTGGCCAGACTTATCAAAAAGAAAAGGGAAAGGACCCAAATAAACAAAATCATGAATGAAAGAGGAGAGATCACAACCAACACCAAAGAAATACAATTATAAGAACATATCATGAGCAACTATATGCCGGCAAATTAGATAATCTGGAAGAAATGGATGCATTCCTAGAGATGTATTAACTACCAAAACTGAACCAGGAAGAAACAGAAAACCTGAACAGACCTATAACCACTAAGGAAATTGAAGCAGTCATCAAAAATCTCCCAACAAACAAGAGCCCAGGGCCAGATGGCTTCCCAGGGGAATTCTACCAAACATTTCAAGAAGAATTAATACCGATCCTTCTGAAACTGTTCCAAAAAATAGAAGTGGAAGGAAAACTTCCAAATTCGTTTTATGAGGCCACCATTACCTTGATCCCAAAACCAGACAAAGACCCCATCAAAACGGAGAATTACAGACCAATATCCTTGATGAACACAGATGCAACAATTCTCACCAAAATACTAGCCAATAGGATCCAACAGTACATTAAAAGGATTATTCACCACGACCAAGTGGGATTTATCCCTGGGCTGCAAGGTTGGTTCAACATCCGCAAATCAATCAATGTGAGACAATACATTAACAAAAGAAAGAATAAGAACCATATGATCCTCTCAATAGATGCAGGAAAAGCATTTGACTAAGTACAGCATCCTTTCTTGATCAAAACTCTTCAGAGTATAGGCATAGAGGGTACATACCTCAATATCATAAAAGCCATCTATGACAAACCCACAGAGAATATCATTCTCAATGGAGAAAAACTGAGAGCTTTCCCACTAAGGTCAGGAACACGGCAGGGATGTCCACTATCACCACTGCTATTCAACATAGTATTAGAAGTCCTAGCCACAGCAATCAGACAACAAAAAGAAATAAAAGGCATCCAAATTGGCAAAGAAGAAGTCAAACTCTCACTCTTTGCAGATGATATGATACTTTATGTGGAAAACCCAAAAGACACCCCCCAAAACTGCTAGAACTCATACATGAATTCAGTAAAGTGGCAGGATATAAAATCAATGCACAGAAATCAGTGGCATTCCTATACACCAACAAGAAGACAGAAGAAAGAGAAATTAAGGAGTCGATCCCATTTACAATTGCACGCAAAACCGTAAGATACCTAGGAATAAATCTAACCAAAGAGGCAAAAGATCTGTACTCAGAAAACTATAGAATACTCATGAAAGAAATCGTGGAAGACACAAAGAAATGGAAAAACGTTCCATGCTCATGGACTGGAAGAACTAATATTGTGAAGATGTCAATGCTACCTAGAGCAATCTACACATTCAATGCAATCCCCATCAAAATACCATCCACTTTTTTCAAAGAAATGGAACAAATATAAAATTTGTATGGAACCAGAAAAGACCTTGAATAGCCAGAGTAATGTTGAAAAAGAAAAGCAAAGCTGGTGGCATCACAATTCCGGACCTCAAGCTCTATTACAAAGCTTTCATCATCAAGACATTACGGTACTGGCACAAAAACAGACACATAGATCAATGGAACAGAATAGAGAGTCCAGAGATGGACCCTCAACTCTATGGTCAACTCATCTTCAACAAAGCAGGAAACAATGTCCAGTGGAAAAAAGACAGTCTCTTCAACAAATGGTGTTGGGAAAATTGGACAGCCACATGCAGAAGAATGAAACTGGACCATTTCCTTACACCACACACAAAAATAGACTCCAAATGGTTGAAAGACCTCAATGTGAGACAGGAGTCCATCAAAATCCTAAAGGAGAACACAGGCAGCAACCTCTTCAACTTCAGCTGCAGCAACTTCTTCCTAGACACATCACCAAAGGCAAGGGAAGCAAGGGCAAAAATGAACTATTGGGACTTCATCAAGATAAAAAGCTTTTGCACAGCAAAAGAAATAGTCAACAAAACCAAAAGACAACTGACAGAATGGGAGAAGATATTTGCAAATGACATATCAGAGAAAGGGCCAGTATCCAAAATCTATAAAGAACTTCTCAAACTCAACACCCAAAGAACAAAGAATCCAATCAAGAAATGGGCAGAAGACATGAACAGACATTTTTCCAAAGAAGACATCCAAACGGCCAACAGACACATGAAAAAGTGCTCAACATCGCTTGGCATTAGGGAAATCCAAATCAAAACCTCAATGAGATATCACCTCACACCAGTCAGAATGGTTAAAATTAACAAGTTAGGAAATGACAGATGTTGGCGGGGATGCGGAGAAAGGGGAACCCTCCAACACTGTTGGTGGGAATGCAAGCTGGTGCAGCCACTCTGGAAAACAGTATGGAGGTTCTTCAAAAAGTTGAAAATAGAGCTACCATACGATCCAGCAATTGCACTACTGGGTATTTACCCCAAAGATACAAATGTAGGGATCCGAAGGGGTACGTGAACCCTGATGTTTATAGCAGCAATGTCCACAATAGCCAAACTGTGGAAAGAGCCAAGATGTCCATCGACAGATGAATGGATAAAGAAGATGTGGTATATACATACAATGGAATATTATGCAGCCATCAAAAGGAATGAGATCTTGCCATTTGCAATGACGTGGATAGAACTAGAGGGTATCATGCTAAGCAAAATAAGTCAATCAGAGAAAGACATGTATCATATGACCTCACTGATATGAGGAATTCTTAATCTCAGGAAACAAACTGAGGGTTGCTGGAGTGGTGGGGGTGGGAGGGATGGGGTGGCTGGGTGATAGACATTGGTTGGGGTGGGTATGTGCTATGGTGAGCGCTGTGAATTGTGCAAGACTGCTGAATCACAGATCTGTACCTCTGAAGCAAATAATACATTATATGTTAAAAAAAAAAAAAAGAGGAAGAAGATAGCAGGAGGGGAAAAATGAAGGGGGGGACATCGGAGGGGGAGACGAACCATGAGAGACGATGGACTCTGAAAAACAAACTGAGGGTTCTAGAGGGGAGGGGGGTGGGAGGATGGGTTAGCCTGGTGGTGGGTATTAGAGAGCACGTTCTGCATGGAGCACTGGGTGTTATATGCAAACAATGAATCATGGAACAGTACATCAAAAACTAATGATGTAATGTACGGTGATTAACATAACATAATAAAAAAAAGAGAGATAAGGGTTGAGAAGGTGTTGGGTTATCATTCACTATTTTAAAACGCTGGCTTCTTGGTCTAGAACCTCCTTTCGGAATATGCCTCAGTCAAAATTTCCATTTTAACATTTTGTTACATATATAAAGCTGATAATACAGTACTTAGTCATGTTGGTAGGAAGGTGAGTACTCACCTGTAAAGCTGTTATTGTTATAATTGCAACATATTACTCACTTCCTAGAGAGACATGCATGCATATATGTAGAGTCTGTGGTGCCATGTTTTAAGAGTGGCATTGGCAAATACAAGTGTTTCCAAAAGGAAGTTCAGCAAGAGCAAACTTCACAGAGATATCAAATTTGTTATTTTAATATTAAGGCACATGATATGAAATAAATATGATGGCAGTTTAAAAGTTTGATATAAACCAAAATAATGATTACTTTTAAATCCCCATGTTCAGCATGTAAATATCGAGTGATTTGGCCCTACTTTATTTTGTCAGAAACTCCAAATGTCTCAAGACATTTTAGAAACATTAAACTCGAATATGAGAGCTTACATGCCTGTGTTCCTTCCTTCCTTTCTTCTTTCTATTTTCCTTCATCCATTCCCTCCTAAATCATTTAGTACAAAAGCCATTAGTTGAGAAGGATCAAGCTGGCATCCCTTGGAGAAGGAGGTTAATGCCTAATAGATGTACTGGAGCCTTAATGGGTGAGGAGAGTTTCTGGGAAGGGTGGCTGGTGGCAGTATGTAGGTGTGCCTAAGTAGTTTTACACACACACACACACACACACACACACACACACACACGTATTTCCTCTCAGTGGCCTGTCCACTGAGAGGGCCTGGGGAAGTGACACCCCACTTGAATGAACACATCCAGGACCCAAATCTTTGTCTCTAAAAACATTCTCCACTGGGCGCGTGGTCGGTTAAGCGTCTGCCTTCAGCTCAGGTCATGATCCCAGGGTCCTAGGATCAAGTTCCGAATCAGGCTCCTTGCTCAGTGGGGGGTCTGCTTCTCCCTCAGCCTCTGCTGCTGCTCTCTCTCTCTCCCTCTCTCTGTCAAATAAATAAATAATTTAAAAATAAATAAATAATTAAAAACATTCTCCACAAAAAGGAACCTGGGATCCCTGAAGAAATGTCTGATTTCAGGATTGTGAAAGCGAAAGTTCAAGATATGCCTGATACAGCCTGGTGTGCCAGAAATAATGTAAATGCAAAGAATATTGTGGACATGCAAAAAGGACACAGAAACCAGCTAGAAGGACCTCCCACTGGAATAAGTTAGGCATCAAATTAAACAGAGATGATACTGGATTATAACCCACTAAATAAATAAGCACCCATGAGTCCATTCTAAAACAAATAAATAAATGGGAAGAATAAAACACCTTTCCTTCCACTAGAATGCCACCTAATAAATGGAGAAGGAACAACAGTGATAGAAAAAAATCATCATTTGGCAGTCAGAGAAATAATTAATTTCTGCAACTAACATTAATGGATGCTGAAGCCAGTGGGTGAACATAAGGAACAGAATATTTGCCTAGTCTCAAAATAACTCCCATATCAGACTTATTATGGAAGTAATTTTACAGTGGAAAAACCCTATAGACACGACCTAAATCGGGTATCAAAGTTAACATCACCAGTAGTGGGACAAATTGAAATTGTGTATCACTTGGGGCACCTGGGTGGCTCAGTCGTTAAGCGTCTGCCTTCAGCTCAGGTCATGATCCCAGGGTCCTGGGATCGAGCCCCACATTGGGCTCCCTGCTCCGCGGGAAGCCGGCTTCTCCCTCTCCCACTCCCCCTGCTTGTGTTCCCTCTCTCGCTGTCTCTCTCTGTGTCAAATAAATAAATAAAATCTTAAAAAAAAAAAAAAGAAATTGTGTATCACTTGATAGGATTTTATGAGGAGACAAAATCACAATTTTTATGTTGTTGCCAAAAATCTATAATCAAAATCTGATCCTGAGGAAACATCAAATCCAAATTGAATGACATTCTATAAAATGTAAAATTACCAGCCTGTGATATTCAAAAGCATCAGGGTCATTAGAGATAAGGAAAGGCTGAGGAACTAGTGTTGATTGAAGGCTACTAAAAATTTATGACAATTAAATGTGAAACATGATTCCGGATTAGCCATTTTTGCTCTATACGACATTTATGGAAATTAAAGACACTTAGAAGGGGTTTGTGAAATTAATAATATGTCAGTGTTAGTTTCTTTGTTTATTTTGGCAGTTGTTTTATGGTTATGTTAGAGAATGTCCATATTCATAGGACTTACAAACACTCTCTCAAGTGCTTCAGGGAGGGAAAAAGTCTTTGCACTATTGTTGCAAATTTCTGTAAGTTTAAGAAGACTTCAAAATTGAACAAAAAACAGAGGAAAAGTTACACAGACACTGTCTCTAGTAGTATCAATTACATATCCTTCCAAGTAAACTAGAGCATTTCCTGATGGCATCTGGTTACACGGTGGCGGCAGGCAATTGACTAGCCCCTCTAGACTATCCAATGCATACACTGATTCACATGCACAAGATACTTTGGTGTTTGATTTTACATAAATATGTGCCATGCCATAAGTATACTGAGTGCAAAGGTCGTTTAATAGAGAAAAAACCATCATTAAGTTCGCCTACTGTGTGTTAGAAATGGGGTTATGGTTACCACTTCAAATATTTTAAGTACTTTCTGATGTAAGAGTGCTTCTGTTTCTTTCCATAGGCACAGAAGAAAAACAACCGACGAAGACTGAGGTTTCCAGTTTTGATTCAAGAAGAGATGACCTTATAGTGAATGCTGCTGAGGAAAGCTACTGCATTCTGAGATATTCATACTGAGATCTGACCAAGCCAAGTCTTTGTGATGACCTGTTCAGGAAGTGGCAGAAGAGGTAAATGACATAGGGAGAAAGGTGAGCTGCCCGATTTCTAAATCAGATGTGCCCGAGGAGGTGGAGTCTTAAATATGGATGTTTTTACTCTTATTCCTGATCATATCAAAGATGTTCTGATTCTAAGATATAAGAATTACAAATGTCCATTTTTTCCCTCTATCGATTCAATAACCATCTCATGTTGATGGGCCTGGCTTCAAGTGGAAGGAAAAAAAAAGTCCTTCTGTAATGTCAACATAACAAAAATAATGAGATTATAGAAGAACACTGACTGATCAGCACTTCATAATTGAAAGATGGGCCTATTAAGGGGACACAGCAGGCCTGAAGGAATTGTGCGATCATTTGCACGAATGCTAATTTTGATATGTGGTTCTTCATCTCCGTAAGCATAATGTGGCTGGGCCGGCAGGAGGAACAATGCATTCATCCCCCAGGAGGCCCATGCCTCAGTGAATCAATGCCAGAAGGGCCATTTGCTGGGGTTGGACAACAGGGTATTTGTTCTCTCTTCTTGTACTCGTGGACACAGTGGATCTGAACTGCCAGGATGTTGTGTTTATAGGGACAGCCATCTTCATTCCTAGAGAAGCCATCTTTCTCTGGATTGTGTAATTTTATAAATGAAGCGTGGGGCAAATCACCTCTCTACTCTGACCTTAATTTTCTCACTGAGAATATAAAGAATTTGGGATAGACAAGCTAACATCTCTGAAATGACTGCTTGGCAGGTAGTATTATAGGAGAGAAAGAACTTCGGCTTTTAAGTCAGAGAGACCTGGATTCAAATACTGCCTCAGCCACTTGTGAAATCTTGAGCTAGTTTATTGAGCTCTATGAGCATCACTTCCCCCAACTGGAAATAAGTGAGAAGAATAATACCTTATTTTCAGGGTGTTGAGAATGCTAGTTGGCATATAGCCCTTGATAAGTATTTGCTGCATCACTGAATTTTATATATATTAATTTACGGCACATAAATATGTGCCTATTCAAATAGTCAGATATTTATCTAGATGCACATATACTCCCACAAAACCCAAAGAAGATACAAAACATAGTCATGATAAATCTGCCAGGGATTTAGGTTAGTGTGAATTCTCTGCCTCAAGCCTACAAAGCCCCATCAACCTAAGTAGGCACTTAGTAAATGTTTGTCACATGAATAAAAAAAAAAAAAAATAGCACATGGCAACTCCCATCCTCATAAGTGCAAATCCATAGTTTTAATGCAAATTGTAGAGAAATAGAATTTTCAACAAAGATTCTAACTTGCCATCTGCTTCATATGTACCCTGCCTTTTCTTCCCTTTTTCTTAATTCTATCTGGTTTGTTATGTAGCTCAGCGGAGGGGACACTTCTCATGTAATGTTCTGAGGTCAGTTCCATCTAACCCCATATGGAAAGGCCCACAGGTCTACATGTAATCCTAAAGTAGGTTTGTTTTTGTTTTTGTTTTTTTATAAGAATCCACTGAAATAAATAATTCAGGGCCGGTCCTCAGTCACATGTGAGAAAGCCTCCATTAAGTCCAATGGAGAGTATAAATGTAGTGGTGGACCCTGAAAATACATGTATTTTTTACAACTCTTCTCAGATCCTTTTGGGAAAAATAATGAACTATAATATTAGGGAATATTCCAATTTTCTCAAGCAGGAAAAAAGAGAATTAGATGAGTTGGAAAAAATGGACTTTAAAAAAATGGTGCAGTATTTGATGTTTAAAAAAATCAAATAAAAGGCCACAAATTGAATGGAATAGCTTTTGTTAATGCTGAAACTTGCAGGGCCAGTTAGAGCTCATTAAGAGGTGATGGGAACTATGCAGATGAGATCAAGTTTGGTAATTGGCTGGTTCTGAATCCATTAAAAAGGTTATAGGGTTGTTTGGGTGGGTTATGTTTTATAAATGAATGATTAGAAGTATATTAATGGGCCAATGGGTTATAAGGCTGGGATTGGTTTGGTGATATAATGTCTAGAATTGCACTAAGCTGGGGACAAGGTTATGTGGATAGGATTAAATTTGGGGAATAGGTCAGCTATGATCATATTAGGTGGGTTATAGGGTTATAAAAAGTGTCCTGTGTTTGATGGCAATGAGAAAATGAAATTCTAGTTAGACCTCACTTGTATCCTTAGCACTTCTAACGTTCTAATGCCTTTATATGTAGAAACTGCTTTCTGGAATGTATGTGGGGTCTTTCAGATACCAATCAAAACCCCTAATTCCCAGCAGAGTTAAAGTTTTCATTGGTGTGTTAAAAAGATTAAAAAAAAAATGCACACTGGGGAAAGGGAAGGGCTGAAGTAGTGTTGTAAAATTTTCTTAGAAGTGGGTTCAAGAGAAAGTGACATCTGAGCAGAGTCATGGAAAGTTGAATACACACTTGTTACTGAGGTGGCGATTGCAGGTTGAAAGGTAGTCTAGGAGGAGGTTGCATTTCTGTGAAAACACTTGGGCATATTAAACAGACCTGTGTCTTCAAGAATTCAGAGGTCCTATGTGTGTCTATGTTAGGGGAGGGTTGGGAGTAACAGGTGTGTGTATTTGTTTGGGTAGTAGATTAGACAAGAGAAGGTGGCAGGGGCTGGAGTTCAAGGGAAGAGTGGGTGTAGGCTGTGCTCATAAATGTGGCTGGATCTTTCCTGCTAGTCTGTCTCAAAATGTATTCCAGAGCAAATAAATGTTATAAGTACACAAAATGATTTTTTTAAAAAGGATTTTGTGGACTTACATATGTTTGCTAATGCTACATTTTAAATTCTCAGCCTCTGGCTCATCTATAGATGTTCAATTCACTTTAGAATTTCAGATGTTCTGAGGAATTCTGCTATGACAAAAATGTGAATCCTTACTCCACCCTGTTTTAAGATTTCTTTATCACAGACACATTTTTACATACTCCAACCTCCAAAAGAATGGTTATTAATACCCATTTGAGTAAATGTTTTAAGGAACACACTTTGGGAAAATATTGCTCTAGAGAAAGAGAAGCCCTTATAACAAAGACTAAGAAAGTAGACACAAGGATACTCAATTTTCTCATTTTACAAGGGAGATAATAATGATGTTAGAATGTTAAGATACAGCAAAGAAAATGAAAAAAAAATGTTGATGTTGAATCTGAACAGTCAATGTGAATTATCTACTACTGAGTAGTTATATGACCTTGAGAAAATTTCCTCTCCATTTTCTTAAGTATACAATTAGGACAAAAAAGGAGTTTAAACTATTAAATAAAGTAATGCATGTCACGATGAGCACTGTGCCTCGCACATAAGAGCTTGATTGATGTTAATAGTTGCAATAATTCTAAACTTCCCCACTGTCTCAGGTACTCTGCCATGCTTGGTTCAACTTCCTGGTCCCTGAGTTCAAGTGGGAACTCTCCCCCATATCATGTCCAGAGTTTCCCCTTAATCTGTTGCCATCTTTGGGGGCATTATAGGGAAACATCTTTGTAAGATAAGATTGAGGTGGCAGAATAAAGCTCATGGACTGGTATCATTTTCCTTCTTGGCTGTTAGATAGTAAGGATGATTGATGTTAACTGAATGAAGTGTTCATATGAGAAGACCAAATATATAACTAAAAAAGAAGTAGGTTTTTAAGTGGCAAACATCCTAGTCTCATGAGAAAGGAGCCACCAGCTGACAAGGATGTTGAGCCAATAGAGATGCTAAAAGCTCAAATCATGGGTAGACTTTCCAGAGACTTTTGTCCCAGCCTGCATGCTCATTTCTTCATGGGCAGCCATCCTTGAAGCTGGGAAACTGACAATTGAGAAAACAGACAGCTGGGGTCTATTTTCTCCATTCTGAACACTTGCCTGATATTTAGACTTTTTACATGTCCCTCCTTAGCCTCACAAGTCTTCTTGAATATACCACTTTAATTAAAAAACCTTATTCTTATCTTTAAAATGTTTCTCAAAATTGCCCTTTGTGGCACAGCAGAAATTTCCTGGATATAAATCAAGTTCAAATAATTAGTAACAGCTAACATAGTTTCCCCCTTCATCCAGGGTTTGGCAGGGTTACACTTAAGGAAATAAAGAAGTCTGATCTCTGTTTCTTGGGGACAGTGAAAGGGGAGACCTGAATTCTGTCCTGGTCAACTTCCTTGCCCATTTCCACTCCATCATCACTTCTATTTCACAGCAGTAAAGAAATAGTTAAATTTCTTTATCAAAACAGGCTGAAGATTTAAATCCTTCCTTACTATTATTATTATTAATAGTTTTTAGTTTTTCTTCTTTTGGGATGCCCATCAGTGCCAGTCACTCACTTTCCTCTTTAACATGTTCACAATATTTTAGACACATCTGTGCCTGGGTTTTGTATGTTTTTCTTTGTTTTTGTTTTTTCCATGGATGTAATGATTAAATTTGTGTCCCTCCAAATTTTAAGCTACTCTAAGATAACAACTTTGCCTTACTTTGCATTCTGTCTGCCCCTTTCCTGGCCCAGTGCCCAGAGCTAAGTAACTGATCAATAAATGACTGTTCGATGAATATACAAATGAATGAAAGCATTTTCTAAAATCTCAGTAGTGCACCTTACTGTACCCATTTTTTTTTTAACAAGAGAGCTGAAGCAGTTGATTGCTATTGTCTATTCTTGTGAAGACACACTGTGGTCTATAATAAAACAAACAAAAAACATAATCTTTAGTTGAACTAATTTGGTAACTTGTCCTTATTTCCCTGTGACTGTGTATCTAATAGATTTTTTTTTTTTTAATGTTTGAAAACAAAATTTGGTTTGTAGGCTGAGTCTGGAGCTGGAATGAATTTCTTTCATTTGTGTTAGAAACCTGTGAAAACAAGGGGTTTGGATGAGGACAACTGACAGACCCTTAACTACAAAATCACAAATGGGTACTACCATAATAATCAGGTGTATTTATAAATCAGGAACAACTTCCCAGCAAGACTGCCTTCCCTCACCTCCCACTGCATTATTGCTCCCTGCCAAAGCCGTCAGCTTGCGCTTGCATTGCTAATTAACTGCATCACTCAAAGCAGGTGGATGGCCAAAGGAAACAACCCACAATTTTCCCTGTAATCATTTGTGTTTCAGGTCCCTGGACTCTGGGACCCGTTCTGCTTGACTTGCTCCCCACTCTCCACACTGAGCACACACACATGCTCACACCTGGGGGGGGGGGAAGGAGAAGTGGCCTCTCCAGAGGGGAGAAAGAGAGGGAACCATCTGTGATACTTGCAAGAGAAAAACCTTTGGGCTGATTCAGGAACTGGACTGAGTGTGAAAGAGAAAGCAGGAAAGTTGATAACTAAGCTCCAAAGCTTCCTAAAGAAAACATACCCTTTGTATTCCCAACACCGAATATTTTCACATTAGGTGATATTTTCTCTTGAGATTTTACAGATCCGTGCAATTCTTCATCCATACAAGCAAGGCAATTTTATCAGACATCCATTTTTTCTTTATGTCCAACACCAACCCTCCAGATTAAATCACCATTATCTTTTACCCTAATTCCTATAATAGCCTCCTTTTCCATTATGCAGCTACAAAATGTGATTTATAGAAATCCAGTCCTGTTTTGGATTCCCCTGTTTCACCCTGCTGCTTAAAACTCTAACTTCTTTCCATTAACCTGAGGATCAAATCCTAAATTAATAATGGCTCACAGTACCCTGCACGACCTTGCCTCTACCTAACTTCCAACTCCCTTCCAAGCTACTTTGTACCTCAGTTTCTGGGTACCAGCTCTTTGTATAAACCACACTTTCTCATGCTTCAGGGCATCTATGTGTTATTCCTTCTGCCTGAAACCTTCCTCCAATCCTTTACCTGTCCTCCTACTCATCCTATAGGACAAAGCCTAACTATCACCTTATTATCAGTAACATCTCATCCACTGACAACCTATACCCACTAATTTTAACCGGTCTTTCCATCTACCTTCTAACATTTCAGCTTTTACCTTTGTCCACAGCGTTGATGACTACGGGTAGTTACATGCGTATCTGCATACATAGCAACATCTGTCTTTCATAGCGCAGTGGTTATCAAGCAGAGGTGATTTTTGCCCTCCAGGGGATGTTTGGAAAAGTCTGAAGATACTTTTGGTTGTAAAAAATAAGAAGGGGGAGGCATGTTACAGGCATCTAGTGTGTAGAGGCCAGGGATGCTATCAAATATCCTACAATGCACAAGATAGCCCCCTGCAACAAAGAATTCTCCAGCTCCAAATGACTATAGCATCAACAGTTGAGAAACCCCAGCATTAAGTTATGAGCTCCATGATATAGGCAGAAACCATATCTGTCTTAAACATTCCTATTTCTCTGGGACTTAGGGTTTGCTTAACATATAGTACATTTAATAGATGTTGATTAAATGAATGCTTGAATAATCACACTGTATTCCAAACATGGGCCATCCACTCACTCACTGACTAATCAATTACTGAGCATCATGATACAGGTGGCCATATGTTTATCAGGAGCCTTAGACTCTAGAAGAGGAATAAAAATTTAAGCAGTAAGTTAAAACTGAGGTAGATTTCAATGCATCACACATTATAAGAAATTATTTTGGGGCACCTGGGTGGCTCAGTTGGTTAAGCATCTGCCTTCAGCTCAGGTCATGATCCCAAGGTCCTGGGATGGAGCCCCACATCGGGCTCCCTGCTCAGCAGGGAGCCTGCTTCTCCCTCTCCCTCTGACCCCCACTCGTGCTTGCTCTCTCTTTAGTGTTCTCTCTCAAATAAATAAATAATGTTTTTTTAAAAAAAGAAATTATTTCACCAGTTCAATGGCATAGAAGATGTTCAAAGGAAAAGGTAACATGGGTCCTTCATTCACTCAATAAATATTCATTGAGACCAAGATGATGGGGATGCAGCAGTGAATAAGACAGACAAGACTCCTGCCCTAATGGATCTTACACTCTAAAGGGGAATATAGAAAGCAAAAAAATAAAAGATAAAAATAAAGGGGAAGACATACATTAAAAGGTACACTATAAATCAGTAAGATCATTACAACTAATCTATGTTCTATGAAAACAAGAAGTAACACGATGAGATAAAGCATAACAGGGAGAGCCCACTTTATCTTTTTTTTTTTTTTTTAAAGATTTTATTTATTTATTTGAGAGAGACACAGTGAGAGAGGGAACACAAGCAGGGGGAGTGGGAAAGGGAGAAGCAGGCTTCCCGCGGAGCAGGGAGCCCGACGCGGGGCTCCATTCCAGGACCCTGGGATCATGACCTGAGCCGAAGGCAACCACTTAATGACTGAGCCACCCAGGTGCCCCTAGAGCCCACTTTAAATAGAATTATCAGCTAAATCCTCTCTGATGTGGCAATTTATGAGGTTTCAGTATAATTGTATAGCTCATATAACCGTGAGCCATTATGAAAACTTGGCAGATATACCAAAATAGTGGGTAAGATAACTTTCCAAACAAATGAAACATCATATTCAATGTCTCTGATGTAGGAGAGACCTTTAATGTTGGAGGGAGAGAAAGGACATTAATGAGTCTAGGATCCAATGAGATTCAGGGAAAATGGTATCAAATGAAGTTGGAGATAACATAGAAGCAAATTATGAATATTCTCTAAGTCATGATAAAATGTATGGGTTTTTATTCTAGAAACAATAAGAAACTATGGGTAAATTTCCTAAATTTATATTTTAAAGGATCACTCTGGCTATTTCATGAACAAAAGTGGAGAGAGTAGAAGCAGAGAAATCTGTTAGTAAGCCCCTGCAGTGGTCCAGGTGAGAGGTGGTGATGACTTTCACATGGTGGTAGAAGTGGAAAACAAAAGTAAACAGAGACATTTTTCTGAATCATAATAGACAGAAGTTTGTGACAAATTAGATATTAGATGGGAGGAAAAATGAAAAATCTAAATTTTGGCCAGAGAAATTGAGGGCAGGAGTATTATTTACATTTAAAAAAAAAAAAGACTGGGGGAGAAAGATGCTTGTGTTTGTTTTGGGGGATGGCCAAGTACAACTGCAAGGTTAAACATGAAAATAGCAAAAGTAGTAATACTTACATAACACTCATTATGTGTCAGACCCTCTTCTATGCATTTGACAGATCTCGGCTGTTTTAATCTTCAGAACAACTGGTCACAACAGAGATGTGACCAATATCCCCATTTGACAAATGAGGAAACAAAGATAATTGGAGTAACCTATCTTAGGTCAAACAGCAAGTGTCATGGAAGTGGATATACGGATAAGGCAGTTATGTAGATGCATCTGTAATTCAGAGCATACATCAAGGGTGTGGATGTCAATTTCTAAGCCATCAGAATTAAGACAGTCAGGAGATTTTAAGAAAGAGAATGTAAGCAGGAGAAAAAAAAAAGCCTTAAAGCTTCGGTAATTTGATTAAACAATGTAAAAAAGATGGAAAAAAATGAATAAGCATATCTTTTTTCTATGGTAAGTTTATATTCTGTAATATTGGAACAATTGAGAAATAGAGAGAATCTTCTGTTTTTCAGAGCTCTGAATGCTAGGTTAAGTATCTTAGTTTTCTGCAAATATTCTGAGATAATTGAGAGTCTGCACGGCACATGCATAAAGCAGTGCTTAGAGATGACAGATCAGGCAGTGGTAGGTAGAACAGTTAAGAGTGGGTAAGTGAATAAAAGTTTTGAAATCATTTAAAAGGCAAGCACAATACCAAATTTCCTCCCAGGGACAAGGAATAAAAGAACAGAGTAAACAATACATGGTGTTAGCAAGAGGACATCACAGGGGGCTGATAAATTCATTTTAGCAGAACAGCCCAATTTCCCTGGGGATTCTGTCTCTCAAAATGATATTTCTCCTTCATGCCTCCAATGCATTCCTTCTCTTTCACTTTCCTTGAAGATAGATGATTTAAGAGCTGTTGGGATTTTGTCAAAGGAAACATTCTCAGGGTTTCAGGTTCTCAACAAATGGAGCTTGGATGAGAAATTTCAATCTTGCGTAGATATGATATAGTGTGTATAAATCTCTGCACGTAGAGCTGAAGATCTAAAATATGCACATCTAAAATCTTTAGACACTTAAAATCTATTCTTCAGTGTCTAAATAGTTGCTGCTAGCTCCTTTTTTCTTTTTGAATAATCCTTATGTGAAGTCACCCTGAAGAATATGGAAAGAAAGATAACTAATATTTATGACTGCTTTCTATATTTTAGGCTCTGTGTTAGGCATAACACTACACAACTACGTCAAAAGGCAATTTGTTTATTTATCTAGCACAAATGAATTCTCTACTTATATGAATTTCTCATTAGACCATAAAACTTGTAAAACAGTGATAGAGTTGAGGCCATGGGCCCCACAGCCACATTTTTCTTAATTTAAGTCCTAGCTTCCATCCTTTATGTAGGTATATAAACTTGGATAGGTAATCTAACCAATCTTGGCTTACTTTCTTTATTTAAAAAACAGAAATATTAATAGATATCATGATGAGGATTAAGAGTTAATAGACATAAGCTGCTTATAGTACAGTATCTATCATATTGTATCAATAAATGCTATTATTACATCTCCCATGCAGAAGTGTAGATCAATAAATATTTGATGTTGAGGGGCGCCTGGGTGGCTCAGTTTGTTGGGCGGCTGCCTTCGGCTCGGGTCATGATCCTGGACTCCCGGGATCGAGTCCCGCATCAGGCTCCCTGCTCGGTGGGGAGTCTGCTTCTCCCTCTGACTCTACCCCTTCTTGTGCTCTCTCTTTCACTCTCTCTCTCTCTCAAATAAAATAAAATTAAAAAAAAAAATTTGATGTTGGATAACAGTATGTTCTAGTGTGGGTTACTTTAAAAAGTGACTTTGAAGCCTGTTGATTTGAGGAGATTGAGAAATGTTGAGTGTAGTATGGTTGTACTGGTGATTTAGCTCAGACTAAAGGTGAGGGGTAGAGTTCAGAGGAAGACAAAAATCTAGGTCCTAAATGGTGTGTGCAATGAAATAATGTTCAATATATGACATTAATGAGTAGTAAAGAGTGCTTAAAATCCAGGAATTCTAGCAGTTACTGTGAGACTTATGTATTTATAACTAGGAACTCAAGTACTGTTATAAAAACATTTGTGTATTTTTGGGAGGAATGGGTCAGCTACTTATATAAGATACTAAAAGGGGTCCATAAATCAATAAAATGTACAGTTGGAGATTGTGAGAGTCAAAGAAGAGCTTTTTATAAGAGAACATAAGAAAGATTTGTAATAGAAGCAAAGACAAGCTAGAGAATGGTGACATCACCTCAGAGACTATAAGGTGAGAAATAATAAACAGGCTTCAGAGAAGAAGTGTTGTCAGGGGAGAGATGGTTTCAGAAACAAAAGAAGGTGAGGGAACATTCTGTGAGGTTTCTGATATAAAGGGGGAAACTTACAATGGAGTTGAGGTTATAACCAGCATAGAAGTAAGAGCCAAGAGAAATTTTAGAAAGCAGAAAGCATAGATTATTATAAACAAAAGTGCATGGTAAGATATGTAACAGTATGTGTGTTTGTGTGTGGTGGGGTAAGAGCATGTTAGAGATCTTGAATTTTGATGGTGGATAAGGATGCCTGTGATGAAAGCAAAACTGCATTGATTGTGGCTCACGTGGGTGGCTCAGTTGGTTGAGCATCCGACTCTTGATTTCGGCTCAGGTCATGATCTCAGCGTCCCATGGGATCAATCCCTGTGAAGGGATCAATCCCTGTGAAGGGCTCCATGCTCAGCACAGAGTCAGCTTATCCCTCTCCCTCTGCTCCTCCCCCCACTTATCTCTGTCTCCCTCTCTCATAAATAAATAAAATCTTTAAAAAAAAACTGCATTGATTGTCCTTTAGATTTCACTATAACTGAACTGAAATTCCAAGTGGTCTTGGAAGCAATGAAGTGGCTTCCCAAACTTCTAAAGAAATGAGAAGTTGATGTGACAAAAAGTTGTTTATACATAATGATAAAGTGAGGGTTCAAAGTTCCTTGCATTAAAAGGGATATGCAGGATGGATGTAAGCAGTAAAGAGTTAAAAAGTAGAGGCTTTTTAAGAGATCAAAGTAACCTTTCCAAAAGGCTTAGAATGTTGAAGAATGTGGACTTTGAAGTTAGACTGACTGTCTGGTTTCCAATTTTGATTTCATCATTTTGTAAATGTTTGATTTCAGGTAAATGTGTATTTTTAACTTTAGGAAAGTTCCATTTCCACATCTATAAAATGAATATAATAACGATACTGACAAAATAATTCCTTTAATTCTTCTAAATTGTTTAAAACAATCCTTGGCCAATCGTAACTATGACAAAAGTCTCTGTTAAAACACAAAAACATATACACATGTAACAACTGTTTGACTTTGGATACATTATGTAAGCCATCCAAGTCTCAATTCTCACGTCTATAACTTACAGTAAAAATATGTATATGCCCCACAGTTTGATGATTAAATAAAAATTTAATGAGATAAACCAAGGAAAGCACATAGTACTGTCTTGCACATGAGTCAAACAATATTTTCTATTTTTTGTTATCACTATTAGAATTACTCTTTATAAAATCACATTACTTTGAATTTAAGGTTTTTAGACTTCATAAAAAGCACAAACTATCTGAAGGAAATTACTAAGCTAAAAAAATCATTAAAAAAATTTTTTTTTAAGATTTTTTTTTATTTGTGAGAGAGAGAATGAGAGACAGAGAGCATGAGAGGGAGGAGGGTCAGAGGGGGAAGCAGACTCCCTGCTGAGCAGGGAGCCTGATGTGGGACTCGATCCCGGGACTCCAGGATCATGAACTGAGCCGAAGGCAGTCGCTTAACCAACTGAGCCACCTAGGCGCCCCCAAAAAATCATTTTAATTTACAGTATTATTTTAGTAAAATGAGCTGCTGCCTCAGTTGGTAATATTTTCCTAATAATCTGTTGTCATGTATTAACACCATAACTAAAAGAAACACAGGTAAACATCTACTAAAAATTAAAAAAAATAATAAACATATATTACTGCAAAAAGCAGTAATTTCCCTAAGAGAAATTCTGTTTTAATGGGGATCAGGATTTTTAATCATGTACCCATTTGTTCATGTGTATAATATCGATGTTTGTCTCTGAAGGTCTTTACATACTTTCTGGGATGTCAAGTTTTGTATTCTGTAAAAGTACTTAAGGTATCCCTGGTCTGATTTTAGTCCTCTCCCTTAATTTTAAAATAGGTTGTTAAAATTCAAGATGTCTTGTAACAACCCCTTCTGCAATTAAGAGACAGACGTGTGTGTCTGGATGTTTTTAGCAGGGGGAAAAAATTTCAGGAAACAGCTGTAGTTCAGAAAGGAGCAATTCTGCTCTGTCCGTGGTGCTGAATATGATTTTCTCTGGGTATGGCAAAGCATTAATTGCTTGTCCAAGGATCCAAACAGGATTTGATTTCTACAAACACATGAACTAGTCTGGAATGTATAACAACCAGCTGAAAGCATACAAAGATTAAAAGTAGAGGATATGTCATTTTATAGCATTAAATGAATGTGACAGTTTTATTGTTGTTGTTGTTGTTTTCCCCCCAAAACTGGAAATGTTTTAGGTAATGCAAACCGATATAATATTTGATTTCCATCATTTGGGCTAAGTGTTTCTTCATGATTATTGTATGTCCAAGCTTTTCTCCATTAATTAACTCCAGGCTTAGTTCTGAGCTTGTGAGACTTCCTAGTCAAAGTATATATTCAAATACATTATTTACGGCAAAGGTGTTTGTTGAGAACCTACTATTTGTAACATTTTATACCATGTATTTGGGGGACACATTATTTTAAAGTTTCAGTAACTGTCCATACTATTTTTTTAAAAAAACAAACTTTTGTGGAGAAGGCATATAACTACAAGATCTTTCACTTTATATATACAACTACTTAGGCATTAATGAATAATGGGATATGGGATTCTGAATGTAGGGCTAATCAGGTTCTGACTTGAGACATTGATGCAGACTATGAAAGGGCCTATTTTAAAACTTATGCTTGTGCTTTACCCAAGGCTAGATAATCCTATCAGTATCTAGGGACAGGAGGAAGGCAGAATGGAAAGAAAGATTTAAATCCAATTGAATGCATGGAATTTGTCTGCAAAAAGGCAGATATGGCATGTGGATGCTCCAGTGAGATCAAATGGCTTAAGGAATGTTCGATGACTATTGCTGCATTACCCATGGGTTCTTTCACTTTGAATTATTTCACTATGAAATACTCATCTGCTGGCTGCAGAGAGAGAATGACAGAGAAAAGAAACATCTTTGCCTTGTCTAAACTTTGTGGAGAGGCTCTTGGACATAGGTCAGGCTTGTCTCCTTTCATTTATTTTAACAGGCCCTAAATCACTCTTTCAATTCACTGTCTCCCACCATGGAGACCACAGCACTTTTTCCTCTGTGACACCATAGTCACAATAGGCTCCCATAACATGTTTCCACAGGTGCATTTCTAAGGATTTGAATAAGCTCCCCTTCCTCCAAACCATCACACCAAATTTTTTTTTTTTTAAAAGATTTATTTATTTATTTGACAGAGAGAGACACAATGAGAGCAGGAACACAAGCAGGGGGAGTGGGAGAGGGAGAAGCAGGCTTCCCGCTGAACAGGGAGCCCGATGCGGGGCTCGATCCCAGGACCCTGGGATCATGACCTGAGCCGAAGGCAGACGCTTAATGACTGAGCCATCCAGGCGCCCCCATCACACTAACTTTTTATTTCTAGACACACACACACAAACACACACACACACAAACACACACACACTCCACCAAACTACCAAAATCTAAAGTAACATTGCCAGTAACAGTCTTATTAAAATCATAATGTGCTAATTAACATCTACCCCAGTGTTAATGTGTGGGGTTGAACTTTGTAAACTTTACAATTAATATCTCTAGCAAGGAGGTACTCTGCATTCAAATTTTCTGTGGACTTCATAGCCTGACCTTTTCTTTTGTCTTCTGGGCTCATTTTCATAAATACTAGTCCCTAAATATCCTGTAAGCAATTATTAGCCTGAGTTGCAAAGGAGTCACATAGAGTGTGGGTGAGTTTAGAAATAAAGAAATCCAGTACAAAGTCCTGTCTGGATATTTAGATAGATGTGGTTATAATTTTTTTTTGTTCATTAAATGTGTATGATAAAATCAGTTCCACCTAAAGTCAGGGTTATTGGGCTCTTTAGTTTGGTTTACGTATGGGAGGGAAACACCATGAAATTTAAAGAACTATTACAAATAAAAATGTGTTAATTGACTGGATAAATTCTTAGAGTGTATACTAAAAGCATAGTATTCTATCTTAGGAATAGTTTTTTTGTTGTTTGTTTTCTTTCATTTCCTTTATTGTTTCAAATGTAAATCTCACAGGAGGGGGGGCGGAGCAAGATGGCGGAGGAGTAGGAGACCTGGATTTCGTCTCCTCTCAGGAATTCAGCTGGATAGGGATCAAACCATTCTGAACACCTACAAACTCAACAGGAGATCGAAGAAAAGAATAGCAACAACTCTCTGAACAGAAAAGCGACCACTTTCTGGAAGGGAGGACGTGCGGAGAAGTGAATCCGAGGCGATATTCGGGAGGATAGACGGCGGGGGAGGGGCCTCCATCGGCCGCTTCTGGCAAGTGATAGAGCCGCAGAGCACAAAATCGGAACTTTTAGAAGTCGGCTCTGCTGAGGGACGTCACTCCGGTGGCTAAGCGGGGGGTGAAACCCTCGTGGGACAGTGTGGTCTCAGGACCCTTGGGGTCACAGAAAGACCGGGGGTGCCTGAGTGCAGCAGAGCTCCCAGGTATCGGAGCGGGGAAGCCGGCTGCAGAGACGGAGCCCAGGCGCGGGCTCTCAGCTTGGGGTTGCCATAAACCGTGATCCGCAGCACAGTCGGGCCCCTGCTCCTCCAGCAGGGACCCAACAAGCAGCAGATCCGGGGAGACTCACCTTCTTCCCCCAGGAGGAGAGGTGCGGGAGCGCACCAAGGGGATCTGCTGGGTTTGGAGACTCCACCGGGGGTCGGGTGCCAGAGATAGAAACGCGCCGTCACAGCCCGGGTGAACACGGAGTGTGGCCGGAGACCGGGGAGACGGGAGTGACTGACTGCTTTTCTCTGGGGGCTCACTGAGGAGCGGGACCCCGAGTTCTCGGCTCCTCCGGGGCGGAGACTGGGAGGCCGCCATTTTCACTCTCCGCCTCCAAAGCTGTACAGAAAGCTTGCAGGGAACAAAAGCTCCCGAGAGCAAACCCGAGCAGATTACCTAGCCCGGATAGGGCAAGGGCGGGGCAATTCCGCCTCTGGCAAAGACATTTGGGAACCACAGCAACAGGCCCCTCCCCCAGAAGATCAGCGAGAACAGCCAGCCAAGACCAAGTTTACCGATCAGTGAGAACGGCAGAACTCCAGCGCTAGGGGAATACTGCACATAGAATTCATGGCTTTTTTACCATGATTCTTTAGTCTTTCAAAGTAAATTATTTTTTTTAACTGTCTTTTTTACTTTTTTCTTTTTTTTTTT
>NW_022589724.1:18244825-18246395 GCF_004348235.1 Phoca vitulina | reverse complement strand
AAATTATTTTTTTTAACTGTCTTTTTTACTTTTTTCTTTTTTTTTTTGAACTTTTCTTTTTCTCTTTTTCAACCATCTTATCAATCCCTTTTTTAAAAAAAACATTTTTATTTTTCATTTTTAGAGTCATATTCTATCCCTTCATAGTAGTTACCCATATTTTTGGCATATATATATAAGTTGTTCTCTCTTTAAAATTTTGAGATAGTTTCTTCTAACAGATCAAAATATACTCTAAATCTCTAGTGTATGGTTTTTTTCTACTCCCCTGCCTGATCACATTCTCTCCCTTTTTTTTCTTTTTTTTTTTAAATCCTCTTCTTTCTTTTTTCAAACAACTTATCAAATCCTTTTTTAAAATTTTTTATAATTTCCATCTTTACAGTCATATTCCATCCCTTCATCATATCAACCCTTATTTTTGTACATATATAAGTTTTTCTTTCTTTAAAATTTTGGGAGGCACTTTCTTTTAACAGACCAAAATACACCCAAAATCTAGTGTGTGGCACTGATCTATAAACCAGCCTGATCATATTTGATCACATTCTGTTTTTGTTTTGTTTTGTTTTGTTCTGTTTTTGTTTGTTTTTATCTTTATCTTTATCTTTTTCTTTTTTCTTTTTTTCTTTCTTTTTCTTTTTTCTCTCTTTCCCTTTCTTTTCCCACTGCTTCAGGTCTTTTCTGATTTGTTTAGAGTATATTTTCTGGGGACGTTGTTACCCTGCTAGCATTTTGTTCTCTCATTAATCTATTCTCCTCTGCACAAAATGAGAAGACGGAAAAAATCACCTCAACAAAAAGAACAAGAGGTAGTACCGACTGCCAGGGACCTACTCAATACGGACATTAGTACGATGTCAGATCTAGAGTTCAGAATCACCACTTTAAAGATACTAGCTGGGCTTGAAAAAAGCATGGAAGTTATTAGAGAAACCCTCTCTGGAGAAGTAAAAGAACTAAAATCTAACCAAGTAGAAATCAAAAAGGCTATTAATGAGGTGCAATCAAATATGGGGGCGCTAACTGCTAGGATAAATGAGGCAGAAGACAGAATCAGTGAGATAGAAGACCAAATGATGGAAAATAAAGAAGCTGGGAAAAAGAGAGATAAACAACTACTGGATCACGAGGGCAGAATTCGAGAGATAAACGATACCATAAGACAAAACAACATTAGAATAATTGGGATCCCAGAAGAAGAAGAAAGAGAGAGAGGGGCAGAAGGTACAATGGAGCAAATTATAGCAGAGAACTTCCCTAATTTGGGGAAGGAAACAGGCATCAAACTCCAGGAAGCACAGAGAACCCCTCTCAAAATCAATAAAAATAGGTCAACACCCCGACATCTAATAGTAAAACTTACGAGTCTCAGAGACAAAGAGAAAATCCTGAAAGCAGCTCGGGAGAAGAGATATGTAACCTACAATGGTAGAAACATTAGATTGGCAACAGACTTATCCACAGAGACCTGGCAGGCCAGAAAGGACTGGCAGGACATATTCAGAGCACTAAATGAGAAAAATATGCAGCCAAGAATACTATATCCAGCTAGGCTGTCATTGAAAAT
>NW_022589724.1:18243347-18244815 GCF_004348235.1 Phoca vitulina | reverse complement strand
CTGGGGTGGCAATCCTTATATCAGACAAATTAGATTTTAAACCAAAGACTGTAATAAGAGATGAGGAAGGACACTATATCCTACTTAAAGGGTCTATCCAACAAGAAGATCTAACAATTGTAAATATCTATGCCCCTAACACGGGAGCAGCCAATTATATAAGGCAATTAATAACAAAAGCAAAGAAACACATCGACAACAATACAATAATAGTGGGGGACTTTAACACCCCCCTCACTGAAATGGACAGATCATCTAAGCAAAAGATCAACAAGGAAATAAAGACTTTAAATGACACACTGGACCAAATGGACTTCACAGACATATTCAGAACATTGCATCCCAAACCAACGGAATACACATTCTTCTCTAGTGCCCATGGAACATTCTCCAGAATAGATCACATCCTAGGTCATAAATCAGGTCTCAACCGGTACCAAAAGATTGGGATCATTCCCTGCATATTTTCAGACCACAATGCTTTGAAACTAGAACTCAATCACAAGAGGAAAGTCGGAAAGAACTCAAATACATGGAGGCTAAAGAGCATCCTACTGAAGAATGAATGGGTCAACCAGGAAATTAAAGAAAAATTAAAAAAATTCATGGAAACCAATGAAAATGAAACACAACTATTCAAAATCTTTGGGATACAGCAAAGGCAGTCCTGAGAGGAAAGTATATAGCAATACAAGCCTTTCTCAAGAAACAAGAAAGGTCTCAAGTACACAACCTAACCCTACACCTAAAGGAGCTGGAGAAAGAACAGCAAATAAAGCCTAAACCCAGCAGGAGAAGAGAAATAATAAAGATCAGAGCAGAAATCAATGAAATAGAAACTAAAAGAACAGTAGAACAGATCAACGAAACTAGGAGCTGGTTCTTTGAAAGAATTAACAAGATTGATAAACCCCTGGCCAGACTTATCAAAAAGAAAAGAGAAATGACCCAAATCAACAAAATCATGAATGAAAGAGGAGAGATCACAACCAACACCAAAGAAATACAAACAATTATAAGAACATATTATGAGCAACTCTATGCCAGCAAATTAGATAACCTGGAAGAAATGGATGCATTCCTAGAGATGTATCAACTACCAAAACTGAACCAGGAAGAAACAGAAAACCTGAACAGACCTATAACCACTAAGGAAATTGAAGCAGTCATCAAAAATCTCCCAACAAACAAGAGCCCAGGGCCAGATGGCTTCCCAGGGGAATTCTACCAAACATTTCAAGAAGAATTAATACCTATCCTTCTGAAACTGTTCCAAAAAATAGAAATGGAAGGAAAACTTCCAAACTCATTTTATGAGGCCAGCATTACCTTGATCCCAAAACCAGACAAAGACCCCATCAAAAAGGAGAATTACAGACCAATATCCCTGATGAACATGGATGCAAAAATTCTCACCAAAATACTAGCCAATAGGATCCAACAGTACATTAAAAGGATTATTCACCAC